>NW_021167166.1:0-67148 GCF_004022145.1 Paecilomyces variotii
TAAGATATATTAAGGGAATAAATAAATAATAGAAAGTTTAAGCTCTAAATATAAAAAAGACTATTAAAACCTATTAAGCTAAGTTTTTTAAAAATAAATTAGGAGAAGATTTAAACCTTAAGATTCTCTAAAAATTATTACTAAATATAGTATTAATAAAAAACTTAAAAAATTAACTAATAACTTAACCTATTATCTTAGGTATATATATACCCTTAAGCAAAAAAAAGAATAATATTAATAATTAAGAAAAGAGCTATAAGAAAGTTCTAGTTTTTCCTTAAAAAAAAAAAAGAAGTTTTTTATTAAAAAGAAATTAAAATATCTTATTATAATAAAATTATAGAATAAAAAGAGATATTTAATTATTCTTATTTTAATAATCTAAATAATTATAAAGATTTATAAATAAACCCCTTATCTCTGCTAAGTAAATAAGTTATATCTTATATAGAAATCCCCTATATAATAAAATATAAGAAGGAGAAGATTAAATTATTAAAAGATAAATAAGATATTAAGAAGTTATATTAAGTAATACTTATACTAAATCTCCTATCTCTAGGTATTAATATAGACTAGGAGGAGTATATAAAATAAGTACTAAATATTATAATAACAATATATATAATAAAAGAATATATTTTAATCTTAAACTTATATTATGCTATAATTAATAACCCTACTTAGGGTAAACTATAGCGAAGTATATTTAAAGCTAAAATAGATATATTCTAGGTAAATAAAATTTTTAAAATAATTATACTATTATTAAAAGCTAATATTATAATTAGCTATTAAGTATTAGCTATAAAATATAATCTAGATAGTTCTCTTTAAAAGCTTAAGATATGCCTTATTATATAAGGGTTTACTCAGAAATATAATATTAATTTTAAGTATACCTTTACTTCTACCTTATAATATAATATACTATAAATATTTCTAGCTATTATTATAATAGAGGATTATAAGTACTATATTATAGATATTAATAATGCCTTTATAAAATTAATATTAAAGGAGAAAATCTATATAATATCTCTACTAAAAATAAATATACTATTAGGAATAATATTAAAAGTTCTTTAATCTTTATATAGTTTAAAGCAAGTTATAAGAGATTAAAATTAAACCTGTATAGAAATACTCTAGAAAATAAGTTTTATATAGACTAATATTAATCTATACTTATTATAGCACTTAAAAAAAGAGATCTTACTCCTAATATATATTAATAATATCTTAATTAGTATAAAATAAATAAAGAATATCTACTAGTTTAAACAAGAGTTTAAATTAATATATAAAATAAAGGATTTAAGAAAAATAAAGAAAATTCTTAGTATTTAAGTTATTTAAAATAAAAAGGACTAAATATTAATAATAGATTAATCTTACTATATTAAAGAACTCTTATTATAATATAAAATAAGTAAGAAAAAAAATATACTTAGTTAATATCTTATTAAATAGATATAACTTTTTAAAACTATTTAGCCCTTAAAATAAAAAAATAGATTAAAGAGAGTATTAAAAAATTATTAATAGCTTAATTTATTTAATAATTTTAATAAGACTAAATATTATGTTTATAGTAGGTAGATTAAGTTAATATTTATTAAATCTATTTAAAAAGCACTTTAAAATACTAAAATTTCTTATAAAATATCTATAATTAATTATATATCTTAGTCTTAAGTTTAATATAAACTAAGACTAGTAATTTATTAAGTATTTAAACTTAGATTATATAATAAATAAGACTAATTAGATATTAATCTTAAAGAATATTTTTATTTTAGTTAATAGCTTAATAAGTTAATTAAATTAGAAATAAAAGTTTATTATAACTTTAATTATAAAAGCTAAATATATAGCTATATATTAAGCTATAAAGTAGTCTTAATAGTTAGCCCTTTTTTTAAGAGATATAAGATATAGATATTATATTAGTTTAAATAAATTTAAGCTAATAATAAAAAAAGAGTAAGCTTTTATTATTAATTCTTTAGTTAAGATCTATAAAGATAATTAAGTATTATTATTACTAATTAGAGATATTTATACTTATAAAAGGTTAAAATATATTAATATTATATATTATTATATATATAATTTATACTAAAAAAATAAGATTAGTATTAAATTTATTAAAATATAAGATATAATAATAAATAATTTTATTAAATTACTGCTAAAGGCAAATTTTCTAAAATTTTTAAATTAACTAGAATTAATTAACTTAATAAGTTTAAATTAAGAAAAAGTATTATAAAATAGCAGTTAAGACTAATAAGTTCTAATATAATAAAGATTTTACTTTAAGGAAATTTTTAAGAATAATTTTATTTTAATAAAATTAGGCGGCTTAGAAAAATTATTTCTTAAGCTTTATATAAAATCTATTACTCTAAGTAAGAATATATATATATATTTAGTATTTACTATATGCGCTAATACTCTTTCTCCTTAAGTTTATTAGCCCTTTAAGCTATTAGATTAATCTAGGGAATTTTATCTAAACCTATTCTTTTTAACTAAAATTAATATTACTAAAATTACTATATTTATAAAGCTATTAAAATTCTTCTTCTTCTTATCTTATTTCTATAGACTAAAGATAATTTTTTTAATTTAATAGAGTCTAAACGCCTCTTAGTAAATATTATTAATTAAGGACTTTTTTCTTAAGATAGTAGTAATTTATAGAGTTATATTTAAATATATAATAATATTCGCATTTACCTTTAAAAAATAACTTCTTCTTATATATTTTATAAGTAAAGTCTAGAGAGTCTTTACCTAGAGATAAACTCTAATAATTTATTTAACTATTTAGTCTCCTAGGTAGAAGTCTTATTTGCAGATATAACTAAGACTATTTAAGTATTTTTATAAGATTTAGCTTAGTTAATAATTTTAAAGCTAAGTTATTAAAATTCTTCTATTATTATATTTATTAGAGATTTAATCTATTAAGCTTATTTAATATAGTAGAAGTTAGTCTATATTAATATTTTAAATTTAAGTTATTTAAGTATTAGTATTACTATATTAAAGAGCGAGAGAGTTAAGCCTATATTATTTAATTATTCTATATTAAGATTTAGTTATAATAATAGCTTACTAGAATATAAAGAGTTTATTTAAAGCTAAGCTATAATTAATAATTTTTTTAATTGCTTTAATATACTTATTTATATAGATTAATTTATTAAGTATAATTCTAATAATTTTAATTAGTTTATAGTTTATTTAACTATTAATTTAGCTCTTTACTATTAAGCTAAGCTTTCTCTATATTTTATAGACTTTAGCTCTATTTTAAAATATAAGTCTCTTAATAAATATATTAATTAAGTTCTTATAGTTTATAGTTTTAAGAATTTCTTTAATTAGCTAAAGTTAGTTATTAAAGTTATTATTATTAATTAATTATTTAACTATTATAAATATTTTATCTTATATAGTCTCTAGTAATTTTAATCTTTAATAAGTTATAATTACTAAAGCTATTAAGGGGGTTAATATTAAAAATAAGGTTATTATCTTAGAGAATTAATTTATTTAAGAGTAAAAGTCTATTAATTTAACTCCTTATTATAGATATTATTTAATTAAAGCTTTAAAGTATTTAGCTTATTTATTTAAAATAGTAATAAGGCTAAGCTAAGCTTATAACCTCTTAAAGCTAATAAAGATATTAAATTAAAGAACTATTTAAGGGCTAAGCTAAATTAATCTATTTAGCTATTACTCTATTAACTAAGCTAGCTACTAGCGCGAGTAACTACTACTAGAGCCTCTAAGGGCACTAAAACTTAATTATAATACTACTAGTATAATTAGCACTATTATCTTTTAGTAAAGCTAAGAGACTAGCTATTTAAGGTAATAATCTAAGCCTTAAAAGAAAACTAAATATTAGTATTACTATTTATAGGCCCTTAAATATTATAAATAAGCTTAAGAAGATAATTAAAACTTATAATATTTAATTAAACTATAGATTTATTATTATTCCCCTAGATTAATAGATAATAATTCTATTAAAAAAAGGTTAAGAATTAAGTATTCTTAAATATATTAAGATTTACTCTCTTAGCTTTAAAAATTATAAAGTTATTAATTAAACCTTTAAAAAGCTATATTAATAAGAAAGAATAAAATATGCTATTAATTATACGCTAAGCAAATATTCTATATTTATTATCTAGTATAATATTAAATATAATAGTAAAATAATTTATAAGAGTAAGGTAGTTATAGATATCTATAGGCTAAACTATATTATTAAACTTAATATTTATTCTCTTTTATTATAAGAGAATATTATTATACTTATAATAAGAAAACGCGTTATTTTAATATTTAATATAATATTCTTTTAATATTAATAGCGCATTTAATATAACTATAGATAATTATTTATTATATTATATAAAGAATAAGAAATCTTTAATATTACTATTATAGGCTTTTATAATATATTAATATATATTTAATAATAAATAAATTATTATTTATATACTTTCTATAAATTTATAAGAATATATATTAATAATACTATAATTACCTTTAATATAATTAATAATTATTATATATACTTATATAAGGTTTTTAAAAAATATAAGAACTAAATTTTAAGCTTAACTCTAAGAAGTCTTTTATAGGATTTCTCTTTATATAGCTATTAGGTTATTATATTAACTTATTAAAAATAAGTATTATTAATAAAAAGATAAAGGCTATAATTAATATTTTATTTCCTTTTATAGCTTAAGCTTTAAAATTATATTTTAGCTTAATAAAATAGTTTAAATAATATATCCTTTAATATATTAAGATTATATAGCTGCTATAAGATTAAAAGATAATATTCTTTTATAATACCTCTATAAAAGGTAAGATATAATAAAGTTTTATAAAGAATATAATTCTAGCTATATTTTTATAAGCTAAGATAAATATTTATAATACTATTTAAAAGCACTTTAATAATTTATCTTTTCTTATATATTATAATTTAAAGCACTAGCTTTATTTTAATATTAATACTAGTATCTTTAGCTTTAATATTATATTATATTATCTTTATAGTAATACTAAGGCTTAATTAAATAATTATTATCTCTTTATAGTTTATAAACCTCTTAAAACTATATTTAACTAATTAAAAATTTAGCTAATTATATTCCTTTTAAAGTAGCTTAATATAGCTAAAAAAAGATATTAGCTAATAAAAATAAAGGTAATATATTTAGTATAGGCATTATATAAAATATACTATATTATTAAAATCTATTAGAAGCTATTAATTATTTTTATAGATTATAGTATTATAATTATAATTACTAAGTAAATATCTTTTTAATTAATATCTATAGATTAAATTAATCTATACCTTATTATTACAGTGTAGGGGATAAAGAAGTTGTCCTTCTATTAGCTACATAAGGAAGTAACTATATAGCTAAGTCGTTAGCCTAAGGCTCTCGCACCTTGTATCTTTGTACCTTATTAAGATAGTAGGCAGGCAACGCTAAAGTAGTATTATACGCCCGTATCTATATTAATATGCCCCCTTTAAGAAAAATATCATCATCCTTAATAACAGAATATAGAAATATATATATAGATATAGTATAAGATATAGTTAGATATTCTTATAATTTATCTTCTCCTGCGCCTAATTCGCGGGAACTAATATTATTTATAAAATTGCCTGCGCTTCTATAATTTAGCTAATAGTTCGAGATACTAGTTATACTCCTAGATAAATTCTTAAGTATTAGCTAAATTCTTAAGATAATACTATATATTATAATAAGCACTATATCCTTTTTAGCGGACTAAATACTTAATAATAGTCTTACCTTAAACTTACCGGATATAATAGTTAAATAATATCTCAATCTTATAATAACTAATGCTAGTATTATCCGCGTTAATATATAATAACAAAATATTATTAGAGGGTATAAGATATTTAAAGGGATTATTTATATAGTATAGCTCTAAATAAATAATAGAAAAGATATTATAGCATTTTTAATAAACTGAGATATTTAGCTAGTATATAAGACGTCTAATCCTATACTTAACTATAAATAGTCCTATATATTATACTAATAATTTCCTGCCAAGAATAGCTATATTAAGGATATTATATTTATAGTATAACCTTAGCAAGACCTTATTACTAGGGGCGAAATAGATTAGCTAATAATTCTTATTATATATATATTTAGCGTTTATAACAGCTAAGTAAAGTGCTTTACATATATTAAGTTATAAGGTAAAGTCTTAGATTTCCCTGTTATAGAGGTTTATAGCATTACCTAATTTAATACTATATATTAAATTATATAAAGATCTTATTGTAATAGATAATAGGCTAGAATTTAATACTAGTTATATTAATAGTAAAACCTTAAGCTAAGCTATAATATCTTCTAGAGCAGCTAGGTAATATTATAGGGCAATCTTAGCTATTTAATTAATTTATTCCGACTATCTATTAGTCTGCGGGTAATATACTATTAAATAAAATAACTTAGTATTAAGATACTTAAATAAGTCTTTCTATAGATCTAATAGAAACTTTAAATTGCGATCTAATAAGATTATTAATAAAATACCCTAATTACTAATCTAGAGTTATTTAAGTAATACTAATGCCCAGTCTTTAGCTATCTATATATCTTATCCTAGTATAAATATAACTCGCTTTGTAAATTTATAAGTAATAGTTAAGATTTAGTTATATAGCTCTATATCTAGCAATCCTATAATAAAGTCTATAGTAATTATATAAAAAGAGATATTTAATATAAGGATAAGCTAATAGCTGTTATAAGATATATAATAATATATCTAATTTATTTAGTATAAATAGCAATGCTTAATATATGTTTTAACTTACTTTATAAGTCTATAGATTATAAAGTTATAAATATTAATAACTATCTAGTAATACCCAGAGTATTTTATATTATTATGCGCTATATTAAGAATATCCTTAAGGATTAACTATAGTACGCAGAGATATTATATATTATTAATATTAACTATATAAAAGAATTTATTGCAAATTATAAAAGAGAGATATATAGAGTTTATATTATCCTATAATATAATAAAGACCTTAGACTAATAAAGATTAGTTTTATAGCTATTCTTTAATTAAGTCTTAAACTTCTCTAATAACTTAATAAGAGTTATATTATATTATAGCTTATCCTTAGTATTATTAGTATATATAGTCCCGAGAAATATAATAGCTAAATAGTATCTAATATCTTTTAATATAGGAATATTTAGCTTAATAAAGGGTAATTTAAGATATAATAGCGCGTCGGCAATAATATTATTACATCTTAGCTTATATATAAGTATAAGGTTAAATCTCTGTATATATTATAATACTAAGACAAGGTATAGATTAATCTAATCTACTAATATTAATTAGAGAGATATTTATTTAGCAATTATAATTATAGCGCTATAGTCTATAAAAATAATTAATAGCATCTGACAGATTTTAATAATATAGTATATCTTGTATAATACCTATATTAAATATATTACCTCTATTTCTATTAGCTAATATCTCTTTTTAGCTATATTAAGCTGCCTTAAAAGGAATATAATTAGCTAAACTTTTAATTAGTTAGATATAGCTTTAGGAGGTTTATAAATTATAAAAAGATAGTAACTATTTAGTTAAGCCTTAGTATTACTATAAAGATAATATAGCATAATACTAAAGCTAGAGATGCTAGCATTAATATTAAAGTAGAGCTAGTGCTTTAAGTCGCAATATATAAGAAAGAATAAATTATTAAAATATTTTTAAATAATATTATAAGTATCTATCTTAGCTTATAAAAATATAGCTAAAATTATATTCTTTATAAAACTCTGCTATATTTTACCTTTTATAGGGGCTCTACTAAAAAGCGCTATCTTCTAATCTTAAAGCAGCTATATAATCCTAGTATATTAAGGGATATACTGCCTAAACTATCTTATTAAGCTAAAGTATAATTCTAAGGCTTAAGCTATATAAGGAAATAGAATATTAACTATAGCCTTTACTTTCTTACTAATAGTATTTATTCTTAATAAGTTAATATAGCGACCTAGTAACTGCATAAAGAGAAATTTTATAAAAAACTTCTTAGGGTTAAGCCTAATATTTAGTTCTTATATTTTCTTAAGGACCTTATAGAGATATATACAGTAATTATTAATTATATTAGAGGCGACTACAGTATTATTAATATATATCTTTATAAATTTATAAAAAGCATACAGGTAGTAATTTATTTAGCACTAGATATATATTAATATATTATAAAAGCCTATAACAGCAATATTAAAAATCTCCTATCTCTTATAGGATATAATTAAAAGGCGGTTCCTATAGTTATATTAAATATATTATTAATACTAGAAGAAGACTGTGTTAAATACTAAAATAAAGTATTTTCTTGCTATAAGTATAATAATCTCCTCTTATAATAAAAGGAGATAAGTATTAAGTTTAATAATATAGTTCAGCCTATAGATATTTATAACTACCCTACCTTTATAAATTATTATTCTATTATACTTAATATTATACTAGATAATAAATACAGGATATTCGCTTAGTATATAATTAATAGCGTATTTTATTCTGCCCTGGCAATATAGCTTATTAAAGGTTTAATTAATAATTTTGCGGTTCTTAGGGCTAAGAGAATAAATCTTAGTATATTTAAAGATATTTAATTCCTAATCTTCCTTTAATAGGATTATTATCTACTAATCTAGGGGAATATTAATAAATTTATAGTTTAACCAGATATTATAAGCTCTAATTATTTTCTTAAGCTTATTAGTAATATCTAAGGGCCTATAAATAATAATACTAATATTAAATTTCTTCTTAAGGCTTAGATTATTGCCTTAAATAGCTAGTCTCTTAGCTTTACTAAGGAATAATAGCGCTAACTGCGCTAGCAGTACTATAATTAGATTAATATAGAATATATTAGTCTTCTTATATTTATTAACTAGACTTAAGTATATCTTTTATAAAATAGTCTATTCCTTATTTATAGTATTAATTGCTTAAATAAAGGTAAAGTTAGCATCTACTAGATAGGCGTACAGACTTATTTCTTAATAGTTAGGCTTAAAGAGATAATTATAATTTTCTGTAAGATATCCTTTAAAGTATATTAGGATATATATAAAATTATTTAGTAGTACTACTATTCTATATATAAAATAAACTAATTATAATAAACTATAGTTTAGCTTTATAGTAATCTTTAGCAGGATATAGATATCTTTAATAATAGCATAGGCTAAAGTAGTAAGATATATTAATATACTATAGTAACTTATTATATTAACTTTAAGTAGAAGATTTATTTTAAGATAATTAACTAAATAGGCTTTAATTTTAAGCTAAAGTATTACTAGCTTAAAACTAAGAATAGCTAAATAATCTAAGGTAAGTTAAATATAGGCTAATAAGTTATACACTACAGGTCTTATTCTATTAATCTTTATTTTAAATATATAATAGATTTTTACTTATAGTACAACTTATTTAAGGAATATCTTATTAATTATTATTATAGAATAACCTAAATCTAAACAGGTTAGCTTTACCTTAGTACTACTAGTAATATATGCTTTTACTATAGCATAATACTATCTATAAAAGATATATCTAAGAGGAGCTTATTTAACTAGAGACTTAGCAATAATAAGTTATAATATAGCTATAGCTATGCGCATAGTAATAAATAATACAACATTGTATAATGTAATATTAGATAATATAATATTAAAGGCTTTAATAATAAAAGAATATAATACTAATTTTTAATAATAATTAGTATTATATAGATAATTATAGAGTTTATTATTTAACTAAAAGACTGCCTAATATAGCTAGTATTTAAATATAGAAATAATCTATAGTGCGGTATAGTTAATATAGGCATTATAATTATCTTTGCTATAGTCTATATACTAAGGATTATTATATTTACCTTAATAATTATCTTAGTAGTAGTAGCTATTATATTTTTTAGAAAAATTAATTAGATCTAGAGTTTAATTAAGAGATACTATATTATATACTTTTAAGCTAAATATATTATAATCTTATTAATTATAATTCCTATCCGCAGTATTTATAGCTTAACTTATTTTAATATTTAAATAAGCTATAGCTTAAGGCTATACTAAAAGATAAGGGCCTTAATTATTATTTCTATACTAGTTTAGCGCCTAATATTATTAGTTCTAGTTACTATACTATAAGAACTGGCGTAGTTATACTAGGGGTTAGCCTAGATTTTAAGTCTAACATTATTATATTTACGTATTAGATTAATTCTATTAGTAGAGTATTATATTCATATAATTAAGATAGTTATAGCCTTAATTTCTAATCTATATAAACTATTATAGGGCTCTACCTCTAGTCTAATTAGTATTATTAGTATTACTTTAGTTCTATCTTAGGGAATTTAAGAAGGGAAGATAATAAGAAAAGGTTTAAATATTATTATAGTTATATTGCTAATAATAGTATTAATTCTTATCTGCTTACTTTTATTATACTATATAAGCTTCTTTAACTATCTTAATAAATTCGGACACTATAGTATTCTCCTATAGCGCTTATATATTATATTTAAAAGATAGGGAAAATCTATTCTATATAGCTAATAATTAACTATATATTTCTCTTATTTTTATAGTATATAATAAATGCAATATTTATTAAATAAACCCTTAGGGAGTCCGGCTAGCTATAATATCCTATATAATATAATATAAAGACTTAAGCTATTTTATAGCAGTTGCGGTATTAATCTTAAAATATTTTATAAGCTATAAGATCTAACCTTCTTTAACAGGACGCGTATATAATATTTTATAATTATATTTAGATAGCTTAGCTGTATATTATTATAAGGCTAAGCTATATAGTAATGCTTAGATATAGCTTTATATAATAAGTTCTCCTTTTATTATAGCTAAATTATAGATCTAATTAATAAAAATATAAATATCTTTATAATAAGTATAGCTTCTTATTATTATAATAAAACCTATCTTAATATAGTCCTTATTACTTAGATTAAGATAAAAATATCTTAGCTTTACCTGCTTCTATAGCGCACTATTAATTATAGCACTTATTAGTATTCCTAGGGCAAATCTAGTATTTAAGTTTACTAAAGGATTATAGCTAAAAGTTTAATTTTAAACTAGTTACTGTTATTAATCTTACTATTATTAATGCTATTATTATTAATATTAGTATTACTGCTACTAGTAGCTAAGTTAGCTATTATTTTAAGCTATATTATTTCGCGCTATATTATTCCGACTTATAAAGTATTTTATCATTTAGCAATTTTAGTCTAATATAGCCCTTATATTTTCTATTATTTACTAATTTAATTCCATTATCTGCTAGAATATCTCTATTAATATAATATTAAAATTAGTAGCTGGCAATGCCAGAGATAATAATAACAGGGGTTTGCGTCGAAGTCTTTAGTTCACGGTAAGCCTCCTCAGCTGAAGGAATTTGATGAGCAGTTTCACCCAGAGGAATATCCCATTGGCTCGAGGAATAATTTTCTTAATATAGATATCTGAACACGCTGTTAGTAAAAGCGTTTTCGCCATAAGTTCTTCCACTTTGCATTTTATGAAAAGTGTTAAATCGCCTGCGTTGTGTTCTCCGCGGAGGTTTAAAATATTAAACTTCCTCTTCTATAATTCCGGAATCTCGATAATTGGCCGCAAAAATATAATAAATAATATGCTTTTAAATCTATATGTCAAGTTACAAATCCTATTTAAGAAGTTATTTGGATTGCTACATTTATTAACAGTATTGATTATAATACTGGAAGGGAAGTGTTTAAAAAGAAGGCAAAGGACGGTAACTACTTTATTATCTGTAGCCCGTCGCTGGCCAATTACTTTTTAGTTATAGAGAGTAGATGCTATGTCTATTGCTATAGTCTTATAGTAAAGGCTCTGGAGCAGCTGTACCAGAATAGAGCGAAATGCTAGGCCTGCGGTGTCTTGACCAATCGGCCTGTTAAAAAAGTAGTATGCAACCATGTTGTGTGGCAGTAGTTATGACGACGCCTGCTGTTTTACAAGATTGTCAATTACAACTGGGCAGATAGTTATCTTTCTAAATCCTAGTTTTCCCTGAATACTGAGAATAGGCTTTTCGCTGTGTTTATGGAGCCTCCAATTTTTGTAAAGGGGATCTTCCAATATCTAGTTATATGTACCGGGTTCTCGAAATATAGAAGCCTCTTCATAGAGGTCTTTCCACAGCGGCGCATTGATCCATTGGCCGAGCTCTTGGACACGGGTATCTAGCTGTTCAATCTCTTTTTTCTTGTCTTTAAGGGCCTCTTCAGGATCCGCCTTTTGTCTTTCTAGCTTCTCTATCCAGTTATCATATTCCTTGATAAACCGCAGTGCCACTTCCTGCGTTAACCTTGTTGCCTCATACTCCCGGGTTAATAATATTTACTATATTATCAATATTTACTGCTAGCTGTATTAAGGCTTTACCTAGATAATATAATAATAGATCTAAGAAAGAATATAATAGGTTAAATAATAAGACCCTTTAATATCTAGCTCTCTGGCTCTAAAAAATAGAATTCTAAAATTTAAAAACTAAATTAGGTAAGGCTAATTAAGGGGGTATTATAACTAGAATTTATAACCCAGATTACTCCTATTAGTGTTTATTTATAATAAAGCTATAGAGGTACTATAAGAATATATAAAACATAGTTTATCTAGCGGCTATATAAGTTTTAATATAAAGTTAGCTAAGTCTATTATAGCAGACTACTACTTCTAAAAAGCAGAATATTCTATTAATATTACTATAAATCTAAAGAAGTCTTTAATAGTATTATAAAGGATAAATTAATCTATCGCCTATAACACAGAAAATATAAATTATCTTGCTTAAAAAAGGTAATACCTATAGCTTAATCTAGAATACCTTAATATAGACTAATAAAATATACTTTAAAGAGTTATATCCTAAGTAGTAGGATAAGATAAAATTAATAAGATTAATAGTCTTATAGTTAAGCTAATCTCTAAACTAAGAAGTTACTATTTAAAAAGCTGCTAGACTATATATAAGCTTTAATATCCCTCTAGATAGTATAGGGAGATATTGGCTTTAATCTATCTCCTCTAAAGGCTAGCTTATTATAAAGGCTTAACCTTAGCTTCTCTAGGTAAGACACCTAGTAAGGGAGATTAAAGCTAATTTATAATAATACTAGAGATAAAAATAATAAAACTAATAATAAAAATAATAAAACTAATAATATAATATAGGATTCTGATAATAAAAATAGGGCTTTAAATATAAGTATTCCTAGCTAACCTATAGTATCCCTAGGCGTAAGACGCATAAAGAAATAGCTTAATATAAATATTTTAATAAAAAATACTAAATTAGGGCTAATAGAGGTAGAACTAAATAATATTAAGATAAATTTTAATAAGAAAGATAAGTAATATAAAGACTTCTAATAATAACAGATAACTTTATATATAATAAAAAAGAGACTATAAATAACCCGCTAGTATTAAGAGCTAGCTTAAGATAATAATAATTAAATAGTATAACAGATTACTATAATAATTTTCAGGATACTCCTAATAATAGTTAAGCCCTAGATAACCTTAATATACTACTAAATTATTATAGTATAGAGGATAAAAAAGTTATCCTTCTATTAGCTATATAAGGAAGTAACTATATAGCTAAGTTATTGGCCTAAGGCTCCTATACCTTATACTTTTATACCCTATTAAGATAGCAGGTAAGCAACGCTAAAGTAGTATTATATACTCGTGTCTATATTACTTATTTTAGTATTATAATATATATAGAGATTTAATCTTATATTTATATATAAGCTAAAACGCAATATATTATTATATCTTAAATTATTTTTTATTAAGCTAAATATTCTTATATTAAAAGATATTAAATATTATTTAGCTATTATATTTCTTAAGACTATATATATTATTAATACTAAGAATAAGCTATAATATAATATAATTTTTATTAAGTTATTAGAAAAGTTTAAGACTTAATTAAAAAAAGGCTATAAAACTAATCTTTCTTAATTTAAGGTTCTTACTATATTATAAGATAATATAAACTCTATATATTTTTTTTTATAATTTATAATAAACTCCTTTATATAATTAATATTAATAATATATAATATCTCTATATATTATAGTTAATTCTTAAGGATATTTTTAAAATAGCTTATAATAATATAAAATACTCTAGGTATAATTTATAATAAACTCCTGGGCATATACCTTAGCCTAGCCGGGGCTAAGCTTAGCCTACCCTAGGAGCTCAGCCTACTCTAGAGCTTATCCTTAGCTGAGTTAAGCTTAACCTACCTTATATACAGATTAAGTATAAGCTCAGCATAAGCTAATTGCATAATTAATATAAGATTAGCCTATCTAAGGATTAATAATAATATTTATATAATAAAACTCTTTAGAATTTATAATATATATATATACAATAGCTAATATAAAACTAAATATTATTACTTTTTCCCTAAATACTTAAAAATAGCTAAGAATTAAATAACTATAACTAATAGCTAAGTTAATAATATTCTCAGTTAATAGCTGTATAATATTCCTATCTAAATATATTAATATAATTCCTATAAAGGCCTAGCAGATGCTAAATATATATTTAGTATTTATTATATTTAGACTAAACACTAACTTATTATAAAGCAAACTTATATAGAACTATAACCTTTATAAAATATACTTAAACTAGTTTAAAGATATAATAAGTAATTAAAGCAGTATCTATTCTTATATAAAAAGTAAAGATAAAAAATTTAAGATATATTTTAAATTTCTTCTTTATATAGGACTTAATTAAATATATTCTTTTTATATAAGTTCTAGTAGGGTATATATTAAGCATATTTAAGAGGCTATTTCTTTTATAGGTATTATTATTAACTATAATAATATCTTTAAGATTATAATTAATAATATTTAGGATAAATTATTTATTCCTAAATATCTAATAACTTATTTTAATAATATCTTATATTTTATCTATTAAAAGAATTCTTTACCTTATAATTATTTTAGTATAAATATCTATTAAATATTTTAATAACTTTTATTAAAGGTATATCTATACCTTATCTTAAGCAGATATTTAATATATTATAAGCATATACTAAGTATAGCTTAAATCTAGTTTAGGCTTTATACTTAAAGTAATTATAAGACCCTATCTCTCCTACTTTTTTAAAAAATAAAAAAGATAAAATTTAAAGCAAGATATATTATTAGGCATATAAATGCAGCAGTATTAAATATTATAAATATATATTAAAGCATATACTTAGACAATACTATAAATATAACTATATTAAACTAAATATCTTTAAAATACTTTATAAAGAAGTAGGCTATATATCTAATATTACTTTTACTAGTAAATTTCTTAAAAGAGAAACTAAAAATTAGTATAATAGATTTCTTTATTTTTAAAATTAATAATTAGCAGGGTATTATTTTTATCCAGAAAATAAAATATAAATATATTTAAATTAAACTCTAATAATCTTTAAATAGTATAAAATAAGTTTAACTCTATATTTAATCTCAGCATATACTAAATATATCTTTAGCCATTAATTACCTTTATTAATTGCCTATTAGCAAATAATTTTAAATTATAATATACTGCATAAGCTATCTCTATATATATAGCTTAAATTTATATACCTTATCTGCATACCTTAATAGCTTATAGGATATATAATACTAATACTTCTATTTAATCTACTTATATTTATATTAACTATACTACTTTAAAGTATATAACTTGTAATAAATATTTACTCTATATATATTAGGCATATACTAACTATAAGTCTAGGATTTAACTACCCTTAAAATATATCTAAAGTCCTATATAAAGAATATAATATTTTAATTAATATTTTTATTCCTTATAATTAGGATTATTTTCTTTTTATCCTTTTTATTTATTAAAAAGATTATATATATTTTCCTTTATTATTAACTAAATTAAGTTAAGATTTTACTTAAAAACTTATAGATTTAATTAATTAAAAAGATATTCTTATTATAACTATATATATATTATATATATCTTAAGCCTATATTCTATATATGCTGATTAGATATTTATAGATAAATTCTTAATATCTTCTAAAATATATATATTTAAGCAAAAATATTAAGGTTAAGCTTTAAATTTAATTAGAGCTTCTTTAAATATTAAGGATAAAATTGCTTATTTAATTTAAAAACAAAAACTTTTATAATACTTATTTAGTTTAGATATTGCTAGTTAGAATCTATTCTTACTATATATTTTATATATACTAATACTATATAGGGGTTATATAAGAGTATAAGTTTAATTAATATAGAGAAAATAATAAATAATAAATTCACGCAGTTAATATTAGTAAAACTAAAGAATATATTATTATTTATTATATAAATGCTTAAGTAAAAATATTTATAAAAGCTAAATATCTTAAAATAGATTTAGCTTATAAGATAATACTTAAAAATATAAATATCTTTTTAATCTTAAGCTAGAATTCCGAAGTTAGATATATATTTAACTTCTCCTTATTATGCATTTAGCATATACTAACTTTATATTAAAGATTAATACCTATTATTATGCTTTTATCTCTCTATAAACTTATTATATATATTTTTAAATATTTAAATTATTATTTCAAACATTATTATAAGCTATATGTTAATATATTTAATAGGCACATATTTTAAATAGAAAAGGGATATAGACTATTATTATAAATATATATAAGAAATAAGCACTTAATTAATATTATCTCAATAAATATAAAATATATACTAAGTATATTTAGGCTTTAATAATTATTTATATTCTATTTATTCTTCTCTTAACTAGTAAAAATATCTCAAGCATATACTTATCTTCTACTAAACATATATTAAACATAATTTTTATAAAAAGTTTAAAAAATCCTATCCCCTTATCTATTAACTAAAATATCTATAGGATCTATATTCTTACTAAAAAATCCTTTAAACTATATATTAATAGAGTAAGGAATATTTAAATACTAAAAAATAGCTTTAAAATAAAATAAAACTATAGATTCTTACTATATTATTACAGGAAATATTAAAAATCCCTTTTAAATAATAGAGTTATACTTAAAAGTATACTAGATTATCTAAAAATAGTTACTTCTAAGATAATTATAATATAGGGAGAAACCTATCTTTACTAAGGGCTATTTAACAATATATCTATATTTAATATATGCTTAATATCTATTTAGCATAGATTAAATACTAATAAGGCTAATTTATATTTAGTCTATAATAATATATAGAAGATATTATTAAATATTAAGAGCTTTTTAGCTATAATATTAATAATATATAATAAAATTATAGTAATACTATATAAATCTCCTAATAAATATAGAGAAATAGTAAGATAAAAGTTTAATATATCTTTAAATATATACTAAACATATCTTTTAAACTAATAAAATTAAAGAGCTGCTAATTATTAAATAAATTAATCTTATTTACTATTTAATCCTAATAATCCCTATAATATACCTTTAAATAATAATAATAATTAATCTTCTAATAAAGATATTAATTTTAAAATTATTTTAATATCTTTATTTAAACCTTCTGCTAAATATATATTAGCTAAAAATAAAATATTTATAGAGTATATATTAAGCAGAAATTAAGAAAGAGGTTAATCTAAAAATTCTAATTATTATTAAAGCTAGGTTTAATCTAGAATTAAATAAACTAAGCTAAGCTCTAAAAAATCAGACTTAGATTATTATTCTTAATACAGATTAAATATAGAGTATATACTAAATAAAGGTTAAGGAAAGGGTTAATCTAGAGATTCTAGTTATTATTAAAGCTAGGTTTAATCTAAGATTAAGCAGACTAAGCTAAGCTCTAAAAAATTAGACTCAGATTATTATTCTTAATATAAATTAAATATAAAATATATATTAAATAGAGATTAAGAAAAAAATTAAAAAAAAGATTAACCTAAAGATTCTAGTTATTATTAGAGCTAGGTTTAATCTAGGATTAAATAGATTAAGCTAAGCTCTAAAGAATTAAACTCAAATTATATTTCTTAATATAGATTAAATATAGAGTATATACTAAACAGAGATTAAGAAAGGGGTTAATCTAAAGATTTTGGTTATTATTAAAGCTAGGTTTAATCTAAAACTAAATAGATTAAGCTAAGCTCTAAAAAATTAGACTTAGATTATTATTCTCAACACAGACTAAATATAAAATATATACTAAATAAAGGTTAAGAAAGGGATTAATTTAGAGATTTTAATTATTATTAAAGCCAGGTTTAATCTAGGATTAAATAAACTAAGCTAAGCTCTAAAAAATCAGACTTAGATTATTATTCTTAATATAAATTAAGTATAGAGTATATATTAAATAGAGATTAAGAAAAAGATTAACCTAGAGGTTCTAGTTATTATTAGAGCCAGGTTTAATCTAAAACTAAGTAAACTAAGCTAAGCTCTAAAAAATCAGATTTAAATTATTATTTTTAACATAAATTAAGTATAGAGTATATATTAAATAAAGGTTAAGAAAGAGGTTAACCTAAAGATTCTAATTATATTTAAGGCCAGGTTTAATTTAATACTATCCTAATATTTAAAAGGGTTTAAATCCCTTTATTAAATTCAGATAGCTCTGCTAATTTTAATTTAAAGTATATATTAACTCTATATTTGGCATATATTATCTAGGAGTTAAATATAGATTCTAGATAGAATAGAGCTTATATATACTATAATAGAGGACCCTTATTAAAAGAAATAATAAAGACTGATTTTACTATTTAATTAAGAGAAATAATAAAATAAAGGCAATAAGAATTTAAGTAAGAAAAAGAAGGATTATTATAGTAGTTTATATAATAAATATATATATCTATATAGCTATAGTTATATAATAAATATATATATATATTTCTTTTTCCCCTATAATAAGAATAAATAAAAAAATAAAGAATATTATATTATAATTATTTAAAGATATAAAAAAATAATCTTTAAATATAAAAACTTAGTATTAAACTAAAGTTCAGTATTAATAATCTTTAAATATAAAAGCTTAGTATTAAACTAAAGTTTAATATTAAGCATATATTTAAAGGAGAGTTAAGCTTAAATATCTATATATTTAAGGCCTCTAAAAACTTATTCTTAAAAGAGAAGATTATAACTTATAAATATAAATTTAATATATACTCTATATATAAAAGAGAAAAACTTATTAATAGACTTAGTATTATAATTATTAATATTATAAGAATATCTATAATTATAATTATAAGTATAGTTATACTCTAATTTAATTAGTATTTCCTTATTAATAATATATTTATTTATATATTTATTATAAGATATAGACTATCTGCACTTTAATAGAGTTAAGGTAAAACCTATATTATAATCTAGTTCAGTATATATATAAAATAAATTAAAAGGCTATTTATTATTACTTTTATTATTATTATCTTATAATAATAAAATATTTCTAATCTATATAAGGTTAGTATATATATAATATAAACAGGGGTATATTTATTATATGCTTATAAGATAAGATTAATAAAAATATAGGATACTAGAATAAAGGCCAAGATTAGTTAAAATTAATATTAGGCATATATTAAATATATCTAAAAAGCCTATTAAAAGTTATAAATTATATATAAATAATAATATAAATAGCAATATAAATAGTAAAGAAGATAGTATATAGATTCTATTTATATATTAATATATATTAAACTTACTCTCTAATAAAACTAGCTCCTATAGCTATTTTTAAACTTATTATTAGCGCAAGCTATTTCTTTATAAGATATAATAATACCCTTAATTAGCATACTTCCTATATTAAAAGAAATATTAACTTAATATAAGCTCTATATATACTTAAAACTTACTATAATTTATAAATAAAATTAGTATCTTACTACTTATTAAGTAAAATATATTTAATTAGCGCATTATATATTATTAATATAGCTTTAATATATATAAAATAGATCTTAAACTTATTATAGCCTAATTATCTTTTTATCTATAGTTATATTATTAGTCTTTATACTATAATTTAATATTATAGTAGATTAGTATATATTTAATATATATTAAAAATAATAATATACTCGCCCCCGGGTATATAGTCCTTATATAGTATTATAACTTTAACTATTAATATATTATATATATATAGAATTTATATTAGACTTATAGCGGGCTATAAATTAATAACCTTATTATATATAAGTAGGCTATTTATATTTACTTATACCTAGCAACTATAGAAGCTTAATATATATTTAATTAATTTTAAAAAAAAAGACTTATATATTCTTATTTATGCTTAAGATAGAAGATTTAAGAATTAATATATAAATATTTTCCTTAGCGATAATTATAGGCACTATCTATATTTAGCGCGCTTTTAGTATATGCGCAATATCTATTTATTAGATTTTTTATTTTCCTGCTTAGCTATAATATATAAATCTAAGATTTATATTAGATTTGGGTTAAGAACTAGGCCTATTTTTATTTAATATATATTTAATATTAAGCAGAGATATACTTATCATAGTAATACCCATAGTTCATTAAATTACCTGCTAATAAAACTATATTATAAGTAAAAAATTCTTTTAAATACAGCGGTATTTTTATAGTTATATAATAATAATATAAGAGAATAGACTATAATACTATAAAGACAGGGCGAAGGCATTATTAGGGAGGTTAAAAATAATATAAATAATATAAAATTTTGTGCGATAGGATTTTAATATTGCTTTAATATATACTTAATAACTGCCTTTATATATACCGCCTTAATAAACTGCGCAGAATAATATTAATTCTAGCTCCCTATATATCCTAGCATTACTTTAACCTATACTCAATATATGCTATAATATAATATAGAGCATATGCTATATATAGTTCCTAATAAATATAGTTTACTATAATATAATATAAAAACTTTATTATAAGTTATATAAGCTATATATATGCTAAGCCCACCTAAATACTATATTAAAACTAACTTAGTATCTAAGCTAAACCTAGATTTTTCTTAAGTAGGCTAAGCTTTTTAGGTAGGCTAAGCTTAGCCCCGGCTGGGCCGAGCTATATCCCGATAAACTCCTTTATATAATTAATACTAATAATATATAATATCTCTATATATTATAGTTAATTCTTAAAGATATTCTTAAATAGCTTATAATAATATAAGATACTTTAGGTATTATTAAATAATTGCTAATATTTATAATTTTATAATCTATAGATTTATAAAGTAAATTAAAGTATATATTAAGTATTATTATTTATACTAAATAGATTAAATATATTATTATATACTTTATAATAGCTATTAGCTTATTCTTATATTAAATATTCTTTTTTATATAATTATTATAGACTTTATTATAAGATTACTAGATATAAAATTATATAATTAAATCTTAAGTTATATTTATATTAGGGTAAAATATATAGATAGCTAAAAACTAGGCTTTAATATTATTTAAATAACTCTAGATTAATAATTTAGGTATTTTATTAATAATCTTATTAGATTATAATTTAAAGTTTTTATTAAATCTATAAAAAGACTTTAAATATTTTAATATTAAATTACTATATTAATATATTATCTATAAATAAATAAATAATTAGAATAAATAAATTAAATAGCTAAGATTACTCTATAATATTACTTAACTGCTTTAAAAGATATTATAACTTAGCTTAAGATTTTATTATTAATATAATTAGTATTAAATTTTAGTTTATTATCTATTATAATAAGATTCTTATATAATTTAATATATAGTACTTAATTAAGTAACGCTATAAATCTTTATAATAGGGAAATTTAAAACTTTATCTTATAATTTAATATATATAAAATACTTCGCTTAACTGCTATAAATATTAAATATATATATATAATAAAATTTATTAGTTAATTTATTTTACTCTTAATAATAAAATCTTACTAGTTATATTATAAATATTATATAATATCTTTAATATAACTATTCTTAAAAAGAAGTTATTAATATAATATATAAGACCGCTTATAATTAAGTATAAGATTAAATATCTTATATACTAGTTAGATATTCTAGCTTATTAAAAATACTATAATATCTTTTCTATTACTTATTTAAGGCTATATTATATAAATAATTCTTTTAAATATCTTATACCCTTTAATAATATTTTACTGCTATATATTAATATAAAGAATACTAATATTATTTATTATAAGATTAAAATACTATTTAACTATTATATCTAGTAAGTTTAAGATAAGATTATTATTAAGTATTTAATCTATTAAAAGAAATATAATACTTATTATAATATATAATATTATCTTAAGAACTTAGCTAATACTTAAGAATTTATCTAAAAATATAATTAATATCTTAAACTACTAGCTAAATTATAGAAGTATAAATAACCCTATAAATAATATTAATTATTATAAACTAAGTATAAGAGAAAATAAACTATAAGAATATTTACTTATATCTTATACTATATCTATATATATATTTCTATACTCTATTATTAAGGATAATAATATTTTTTCTTAAAGGAGGTATACTAATATAAATACAGGTATATAATACTATTCTAGTATCGCCTGCTTACTATCTTAATAAAGTATAAAGATATAAGATATAGGAGTCTTAGGCTAATAACTTAGCTATATAGTTACTTCCTTATATAGCTAATAGAAGAATAACTTCTTTATCTCCTATACTATGTTAATAGCTATAAAAGCTCTTAATTATAATATATTATTAAATAGATAAGTTATAATAATTTAATTAAAGAATCTATATATTATTTATAATATACTTAAGAGATTATTATAAATTTCTATTATTATTACTTAAATAAACTAAAGCTAGAAAATAGTCTTAATAAAGCTTAATCTTAAAAAGAAAAGTATTATTATAGTACTAGTATAAGAAATAAATTGCTTAAAGAGATTTACTAGCTAATACTTATATAAGATATTATATAACCTTATAAAAATATCTTTAATATATAGCTTAATCTAAATTTAAGCTTTTTAAGCTATATTTTATTTACTAAGCTTACCTATAATAGCTTATTCTAGTTTAAATTAGCTAAATAGAGATTCTATAGCTAATCTATACCTTAATAATAAGAATTATTAATAAAGGCTTAGAATAAAGTTAATCTTATTAGCGTAATATAATACTATAAATTTTTAATAAATGTTTAATAAGCCTTTATAAATAGTTTAAAGACTTTTTATTTTCTTAAAGATTAAAATATAACTATAAATAAATAAGACTATATTTAAAACTATAGGCTTACTATTAGTATTTAAAGGTTAATATATTAGCTTAATTTAACCTCTATAGCTTATATAAGAATAATATAAATTTTAATAATCTCTTAATTCTTATTTTCTTTAACTTTACTTTCTAAGAGATTTCTTCCTTATATAAAATTATTATATAGGAATAGGATTATAATAATAGCATATTATTTTAATATAAAAAGATACTTAATTATAAGAGATTAATTAATAATATTCTTTTTAATAGAATATATATATAGATTTAAGAGAATAAAGAGATAAATAATAGATAATACTATATAAATATTAAATAAATAGTCGCGAGATTATAGTAAATATAAAGAAATAGCTTATAAGAAAAGTAGTAATATAATAAAATAAAGAATAATAAAATCCCTAGTAATAATATAGCTGCTTATATATAGTTAGCTTATAGAAGCATAATATAGAAATTAAATATATAATTAAGATAGATAAAATACTATAATTTTATAGAGAAATATATACTTATTAAACTATTAAAGCTATAAAAATATAAAAGACTATATATATTCTTATTATTTACCTAATTGCCTAATAAATTTACTAATATAATTAAAGAGATATTCCTAGAATATTAGCTAAGAGGCTTAAATATAATATAAAGAAATTAAAGATAATATTAATAAGCGCTAAATTTCTAGCTTAATATTTAGCTTTAACTATTAATAAGACTTAAAATATAATAAGAAAGGTATTTATTACGCTATAGCTTAGATAAAAAAAGAGTATTTACTCTTATTTAAGAGCTAAGAAAATAATAATAGCTAAATATATAAAGATATATAAGATATTTTAAGATTAATTAAAAATAGAACTAGTTAAACTTATTAAATAAAGTATAACTTAAAATAATATAAGATATAAGAAACTATTACCTATAGTAATACTATAGATATTAATTACTTTTATAATTAAAGAATAAGATATAATAATAGCTAAATAAGAATATTAAATAGAAAAGAAAATAGCAGGATATAAATATTTATAAATAATACTAGCCGTTTAAAAATAACTAGAGAGCTTAAAGGTATAATATAATAAATACGCCTTCTCTATTAAAGATATATTAATATCTTATTAATTATAATAGTTTAATATTTACTTCTATTTAAGGTATATATATTAGTAGTTAAAGGTATAAATATAATACTTAATTGCATATAAGATTAAACTATAGTATTTTAAACTAAGACTTTAATTTTTAAATTAAAGAGTTAACTAAGATTTATAATACTATTAAAAATTACCCTATATTAAAATATTAATAAAAATATAAATATAGAAAAGGATTATTTAAGAAAGGCTATAAATATAGTATAGAATATAATTCTAATATTTATATAGCCCTTTATCTATAATAAAATAGTTAGACTTTTATTTTTATTCTAGTTCTTAATCTCTCTTATTCTTAGAATTAATATATTCTTTTAATATTAAACTAGCTGCTAATAACTAATAATATTAAGATTTTTTATATTTAATCTCTATAAAGATAATACCTAGGGATATTAATAAGATATGCTTATAACTATATATATATAAGAATAAAACTTAGCAGAATTAATTAAGTTCCCCTATTTCTTAAGATATTATTATTTTTATTCTTAAATATTTAACTATATAAATTTTATATAGTAGTCTTATAGTAATTACTATATAATAATAAACTAAGAAAAAGTAGAATTTATATAATATAATAGTTATATCTAATTTATAGACTAATTAAATTAATAGTATTTATTAATAAAGCTCTTATATTCTATATTATATTTCTCTCTTATTATTTACTATAACCTTTATAATTAGTTAATATTTATTAAAACTTATATAATTATACTAGTATAAATAGTAATAATTAAGTTAAGTAATAAACTCTCTTATTTTAATAAATTAATTATAGTATTATAATATACTTATATAATTATCTTATTTTAGCTTATAGTCTAAGATTATTTTTTTAGTCTATAGGCTATATAGCTACTTATAGGTTAAATCGGCTAAGATAATATAAGAAGTATAATTAAATTAGATAATTATACTATAATTAGTTTAAAGGAAGTTTTAAATAAAGGCCCGCCTTATAATTATACAGTATATTTAATATATAGGCATAATATAATAATCTGCTTAATTATATATTATAGAATTTATTTTAAAAGAGAAATATATTTATAGTTATTAAGAAAGAATTTATATTATTATAGCTTAAGATTATATATTATAAAAAATAAAGCTTTTTATTTTAATATTTAAAATAAAGGAAATTAGCAATTAATTATCTAGTAATATATATATAAAGAAAAATAAAAGGTTTATAAGAGGCTATTTATATCCCTTTAACTAAGCAGATTATTATTAGTATTTATTTTAATACTACTAAAAGTTAATAATAGCCTTTACTATTACTTATTATATATTAATCTAATATTATTTAACTATAAAAATAATAGATATAATTTATTATTAAGCTAAAATAAAGGCTATTAATTAATAAAAGATATTAAGTAATTAAATTAAATAGCTATAAAAAAGAATAAAAGCGCTAAAATAAGCATTTATAATATAATTAATAAATATATCTAGTAAAAGATTATTTAATTAAAAACAATTATTCTTAAATAAGAAGTAAATAATTTTAGTAATTTAATAACTTATATATATATATATATATATATATATATATATATATATCTTTAGAGCTATATTCTATAGATAAATTAATAATGCATTAGGTCTAATAATACTTATAAACTGCTACTATCGCTAACTATAATAAACCTTATTACTTAGTTTATTTTTAAATATCTATTTATTAATACTAATATCCTTATATTTATTAAGGTAAAATATCTCTAATATTAAGTCGCGTATAATAATTAATATACTTTATCTTATATAGCTTTTATATAATTTACTTAATCTATTCCTTTCTTTAAATTCTAAGATAAATTACTTAAGAGAAAGATAGAATATAATCTGCGCTATATAGCGAGCTATTAAAATATATTTAGTATTATTATTAAATATATATTGCTTTAAATAAAAGTAAGTCTATAAATAGTAGAGATAAAATATCTTAATATTTAGTATAATTTAGACTTTAACTATTTAAATAATTAAAGATCTTAATTACTTTATTAAAAATAAGGTAATCTTTATAATATTAAATATTATTAAGCTTTAATTAAGATTAAGAGAATAAGTTTTACTTTATTAGAGCTAATAGTAACTAGTATATAAAGACTTAGTTAAATATAAGCAATATATTAATTACTATTATTTTTATAGCCTTTAGCTATAGTTAGCTTTAGCGTAATAGTATATATTCTAGGGATTATTAATATTATATATAAGATTTCTTAAAATAAATTAAGGTAATTCTTTAAAAAAAGCTAATAATTTAATTAACTTTCTTATTCTTATTAATATTCTAATAAAAACAGATAATTAATCTCTATAGAACTAAAATTAGATCTCTCTTTTTTCTTTAAGGAGAAAGCTAATAAGCTATTTCTATAATCTAATATATTAAGGTTTAATTAATTCCCCTAGTTTAATAACTTAATAGCCCTTCTTAATAGTCTTAATAGTCTTAATATTATCTTTATTTTTAATTACTATAAGAAAGGGCTTAATAAAAAGTATAATATTTACTCTATTTATACTTAATAGAGAAGTATTAAAATCTATATAAGAAGGTTTATAAATTAGCAATTACTTAAGTATAAAGAATTTATAAAGGTATAAACTAGTAAGTAAAGATTAATTAAGTACTTATTATATATTTTATAACTATAAGTAATAATTAAATTCTAGGAGTAATCTAGGTTATTATAAGATTAACTTAATTCTGCTATTATTTAAACTTAATAGTAGATAATAAGAAGTCTTTTTTAATAGATTTCTTTTATTAATTTAATAGCTCTTTAATAGCTTAAAGCTAAAAATATAGTAAAGATAAAGTAAAACTATAAGTAAACTTATAATATTATTAATTAATAATATTATTTCCTATAAAGATAAACTCGCCTATATATTTTCTACTAATAAATAAAGAAAAGCAATATTTTTAATATTACTTTTAAGTTTCTTATACTACTAAATATTAATAAAAGAAATAAGTAATTTAGTATTTTAACTTATTAAAGTAAGCAATATATAAAATATATTAAGAGAAGAAAATCTATAAAGATTTATTATTAGAATTAAAAATAATAAAAAGCTATATTAAAATAAATAAGACCTCTATAAAA
Organism: Paecilomyces variotii; assembly: GCF_004022145.1. NCBI lineage: Eukaryota > Fungi > Ascomycota > Eurotiomycetes > Eurotiales > Thermoascaceae > Paecilomyces > Paecilomyces variotii. The sequence goes on from NW_021167166.1 coordinate 27,912, forward strand.
AGTAATAAGAGGGAATTTTTAATATAACCTAGAGTTTTAAACTATTAGCTTAGATAAACTAGTAGCTTAGCTATTAAGCTTTACTAGTCTAAGTATCTCCTTTTAGTCGATTTTAAAGCTAAAGTGCGATATTCAGTTAATTTAACTACTTAAATATAGCGGTATTCTTAAGTAATTATTTATATATAGCTCTAGTAAATTTACCTATATTATAGTAATATTCTAATATTTTTTTAATAGTAGTAGCTTCTTTTTTAGTAATAGCTTTCTGCTAGTATATTATTATTTTATTTATATAATATTACTTCTTCGCGCGAAGCTTTAACCTCTATCTCTAGTAAATAAGCCGACCTTAGTAACCGAGCTAGAAAATATTACCTTTTAGAATAATTACCTAATCTTAATAAATATAAGTCTAAAATTTATAATATAAGAAATTATAGCCTTAGAAAATATTATATTAAAATATAAGCTTAGTTAATTAAAGATTATAATAAACTTTCTTAATTTAAATTAATATTATAATAAAATTTAAATCTTAAATTTTATATAAAGATATATTTTAATAAAAATTTCCTATTAAATATATTAAAAAAATAAAAAATAAAAAATTTAAATAATATCTATATTTTTTTAAAAATTATATAATATATTATATAAGCTAAGCTTTTAATATATAATAATATAGAGCTTAAATTATTATATATATTTTTAGAAAATTTTTTAATATATAAATATATAGTTATTTAGGCTTAAAACTTATTATAATAGAAAAAGCGTAATTTAAGTTTAATATTATTAAAATTTAATTAATTTATAAGTTATTAATATTTTAAATTAAATATAATAAAATTTATATATTAAAATATATTATATTAAAATAGATTATATTAAATTTTTATCTGAAATTACTTAAGTTATATAGAGTTATAAGATAATTATATTAATATATTTCTATATAAAGTTTTTAGCTCAGTTAATAGAGTTAGCTCGTTTACTGAGGGTAAAGATTAATAATATTTCTCTATTTAAAATAGTAGCTTTAATAAAATAGCGATAATTTTTTTTAGCTAATTCTTTTAAATTAAAAAATAATTAGTTTACTATAGTAAAGACTAATCTATAATAATATATTAAATATCTCTTTATAGCTTATTTAGCTTAGGCCTAATTATAAATAACTATAATAAAAATAGATATATTAAGATTTTATTAATAATATTATTAATCTACTATTTTATTTATAGAGTAATTAAAACTTAAAGTTATATATTATTAAAGCTTATAAATATAGCAGTAAGTAAGGTAATTAAACAGATAAGCTTATTAAATATTATAAAAGGATTATATAAGATTAACCTTATTATACGCTAACTTGCAGCTATATTAAACTCTATAAATATTTACTTATAAGCAGTTTATATATAGTTAAGGAACTATTCCTTTAATATAGCTTAAGTACTAAATATAGCGTATTAATAAATACGCAAATAATATATTTTAGAGAAAGGACTAAATATACTGCTATTAAAAGGCTAGAGAAGATAAGTAATATAAGGTAAAAAATATAGAGTAATAATTTTATACTTATAGTAATACTCTATAAAGAGTAATTATATATAGTTTTTATACCTATTTATTATAAGCATGCGCTATTTTCTGTTTATAGGCCTTATATAGTAATTAAAGACTTTATATAGCTAATAGAGATTAATCTTATTATTTATCTATTTATTCTTAATAACCTTAATATTAATATAAGAATTCTAGAATTGCTTAAACTATATATATTATAATCGCTTACCTATAAAGATAATAAAGCTAAGCTAGATATTAAAATATATTTAATATAAAATAACTAATTATAGTTTTAGCTATATAATAGTTAAATAGTAAGAATAATAAATAATAACTTTTTAGCTATTTATAGTATCTAAATAGAACCTCTTTTTATTTATATTATAGATATTAGATTTAAAGATTCTATACTTTTCGTAAGTCTTCTTATATAGCTTAAACTAATATTTAATTATCTAGATTCTCTAGATTTTCTATATCCTTATAATCTTAATCTAAGGTATAGTTAAATTTTATTTTAAGCTCTAGATAATAAAGGAGGAATTACTTATATTAATTAACTCTTAAGGAGTTACCTCTTTTAATAGTAATAAGGTATTATATAGTAGTCTATAACTAAATAATTAATAAAGGCTATTTTTATAAAGGAGATTAATCTATTTTAAAAGCGCCTTCTTTTTAATAGATAAAAGAATTTATTATTTAGTATAAGCTTTTATTAGAGAAGCCTTATTATTATAGTAGTCTATTAGAATTAATTTAAGAATATTAAATTTATATACTAATTTTTAAAAAGAATAAGTTAAATCTTTATATGTTTTTTTAAAGCTCTTTAAATATAATTCTCCTGCGTTAAAGTATTACTTTAATTAGATACTATAGCTACTTATTAGAGGGAAACTAATAATATTAATAATTTACTAGAAAGAAGTAAAATATATTAAAGATAAAGTAAAGTAATAATAATAATAAAGTAGAGTAGTAGTTAATAGAGGCGATTAACTAAGCTATTAGTCTATTCGAGCTAATAGTCTAAAACTCTAAAATAATTAAAGAAAGAGATAGTAATAGTAATAATAATAGTAATATCTCTCTTATAGAGATAATCTCCTTTAAAAAAAATTAGAATAAAAAGAGTAAGTAAAAATAAGATAATATTTAAGATAAGCTTATAAATTAAACTATACTATTTAGAGAGCTATAGCCTTTAAAAGGGCTATAATCTTTAAAGCTATAGCTAGAAATTACTGCTTTATTATATATTTTACTAATTATATTTTTTATATAAAGGGTATATTAATATAATATTATATATAATAATTTAAAGAAGTTATTCTCTATTACTAAAATAATCTTAAATAAAAAATAACTCTAAGGAATAAGAGTTTTAAAAATATATATAATTAAAAGAATAAGAAGAGTAGAGAAAATAATTAAAATAGATAAACTCCTACTAGATTAAAAGAATTTAAAGTCTTAAGTAATTATCTAAAATTAAAAAAAGGTTTCTATCTAATTATTATATATAATTAAACTATATTATAAGAACTATTCTATAAAAGATTATCCTTTAATAAACTCTCTTACTCGCAAGGTAATAATATTTTAAATCTTACTTAAGATAAAATAAATAAGCCTCTTTTTATTTCTTACTCTCTATTCTTTATTCTCTACTAATAATACTTATAAGGGGATTAAAAATAAAAGACTTCTAATAATTATAAAGATACTAATAATAAGTTTAATAATATTCTAAATAGTAATATATATTAAAAATATCTCTATATAAATTCTCTATTTATAGAAAATATCTATATTTAAGTACTAAATTTAATAACTAAGAATAACTTAAGAGTAATTAGAGAAATTTAAGATTTCTAATTATCTTAAAAAAGTCTAAATATACCTTTTTACCTTTAATATAAGGTGCTTATTTATCTTTCCTTAAAAGGGCCTTTATACCTAATAATAAATAAATATAAATAAAATACCTTTATTTTATAAAGGCAGCTTACTAATAATAAGTACTTAATCTAATTATTTTAAGCAGAGTTATTAATTATTAAAACTATTATTAAAGCCTATTAGCGTAATTATAATACCTAGATATAATAAGAATATAAGTATAAGCCTAAATAAATAAATATTAGCAAGCTTAATTTATATATAAGAGAGAGCTAACTCTATTTATATATTTTAAATATATTCTAGAAATCTAGTTTTACTCTCTTAATACTATAATTAAATTTTCTCTATAGTATTAATTTCTCCTATACTAATATTTTTAAGGAAAAATAAGGCCTATTTATTCTATAGCCTGCGATAATAGATTAATTATTAAAAAATAAATATTTATTATAAGATTTTATTAAAATATTACTATTAGCTAATATTAAAATCTAAATATTTATAAATACTATAAAGGAATTATTCTATAATTTTAATTATACTATACTAGATATTTATTATTATTGGCTAAAGTACTTAAAATACTACTTATTATTATTTCTTATCTTAATAATAGCTTCTTACTATTAATATTAAGAAAAGAAAAAAATTTACTAGGTTATTAATTGGCTAAATCTTATAAATAGCCTTAAGTCTAGCTATAATTACTTACTGTATTAATAAATATATTATATTAATAATACTTAATAAATATAAATAAATACTATATAATAATATATTGCGTAAATAATATCCTATAACTAGATCTTATTAAATATTTTACTATATAAAACTAATAATAGTAATAGTATTAATAAAAGATAATAATAAAAAAATAATAATCTTAACTTATTATAATAACTATATTTCTAGCTTAATTTCTTAATTATTAATAATAGCTTACTATTAAATAAGACTATATCTATAATATATATCTTATAGCTTAATTAAGCTAGCTAAGATAAAATAGCTATAATCTTAAAAAATAAATTACTAGAGAATAATATTTACTATTAGCTAATATATTTAATAAAACTATCCTATTTAACTATTAGGAAATAAAGCTACTATCTGTTAAAAAGGCTATATATTAAGTCTATAGTTATAAAAATAGATAGTATCAGGAGTAATAAGTCTTATTTATTCTAAAAAAGCTACTTTAAAAGCTACTACTAATTAAGGATAATAGACTTACTATAGAGATATATTATAATAGGTTAAATATTAAGCTTAAGAATATTATTAAGAATATAGAGTAATAAGTTTATTATAAAAAGATTTATATTCCGTGCTATATACATACTATATAGTAGGCTAAAATAGTATCTCCAGTAACGCCCGTTACGACAGGTATAATTACACTAGAGTTACGCTTTAATAAATTAAAAGCATATCTATTCTCAACCGATCTCGAGTTTAAAAAGGGCCTCGCGGTTATTCTCGGTTATCCCGAGACATCTACTACGGATGAGGAGATTAATTATAAAGATAACCTAGTGCTATAGGCTAAATGCTTTTACTTCTCGAGATAAGTCTACTTTCTACTCTAGCCTAGTCTTATAGAGATCTTCTTATGTAAAGGCTATAATCGGGTATAAACGGCGAGGGACTAGATGCTTACTAATATATTACTTTTTCGGCAGAATTATTAATATAGTATTAATAATACTACTCTTTACTAGTATATATAAATATATTACTAATTAACTTTAAAACTAAGTAATAATATCTAATTATAAGAATCTCTTAATCTAGAATATATACTTAGAATTCTAATACTTATAGATTAAGTAGTATACTAGTAATAGCTAATATTAATTAGAGAAGAGCTTAATCTTTAATAAGTAATTTTATATTAATCTAAATCTAGCTAAATAATAAAGTTAATTAGCTAATAATATTATTTTAAAAGTAAGATATTAATTAGTTTACTAGCTATTGCAAGTATTTTAAGATATTTTTAGAATATTACTAACTAGCTATAGATACCTCTTAATTTAATAGGATTTTAGCAGTTTTTTACTCTTTAAAATAGTCTAGTATAATAGTATTATTACGCTAATAAAATATAATATTGCCTTATTTATACTTACCTTTAAAATTTAAGCAATAAGAATATTATAAGTAATAGAGATTATAAATTATATAGAAACTCTTATATTATACTTAGTATAAATCCTCTATAGCTTTAATCTACTATTTCTCTATATTTAATACTAAAGTAGGCTCCTAGATAAATATAGATAAGAGTATTCTAAGTATTAAATATATATATAATAAAGGAAATAGAAGAGTAAAGCCTTAATATATTTTGCTAAAATAATAATACCTCTAATAAAGCTTAATTCTAGCACTTTATTAGAGTTTATCTTAACGCATAGAGATAGAACACTTATTTTATAGATTAATACTAGAGCTAAATTAAACTAAGATACTCTTAAGATAATAATTACTATACTTAAATTAATACTAGTCTATTTAATACTTATTTAAAGCCTTAATCTATAAAAATTTATATAATATTAAATAGCTTAGCAGTTAATAATAAAAAAGCCCCTAATATATTAAAGCAGTTCCCCTTATCTTAGCCTATTTAATAAAGATAGACGCTTACTATTAGTATCTCTTCTTTTCTATAATAAATATCTTAGGGAAGTATATAAGGTCTTATAATAATATTGCGCCGGTATATTAATTATATAGACTTATCTTAGAGCTAACGAAAATACTTAATTAAGGAACTATTTAGGGGCTAAGCTGAACTAATCTATCTAGCTATTACTCTATTAATTAAGCTAGCTACTAGCGCGGGCGACTACTATTAGAGCCCCTAGGAGCACTAAAATACTCTCTTTAATTATACTAGTAAATAGGTTTAATTCCTTAATTAGGTAATTTATTTAATCCCTTTAAATATTTAGTTTCCTTAACTTTATAAGCTTCTAAAACCTATTAAATTTTATCTAATTTAGCAGCTTTATTAAGCCGTTTACTAGATTTATTTTACTATTAATTTTCTATAGTTTAATTATATTATTAGCTACTATAGTTTAAATAAAAAAATAGTAATTATCTAGCTATTTAGTAATTAGTTTATAACCCTTATTTTTAACTAAAATTACAGTATTCGCTGCGTTAGTTTAAATAGGTATAAGGATCTCTAGATCTTATTTAAGACCTAGGATATAGGCTAGCTTTCTTATAAATATAGCTTCTTTTACTATAAAATCTAATATATAAAATTTAGTAATTATTATTAATAGAGCTATTATTTATTGTTTTTTACTAGATTAGCTAATAAATGCGCTTTTATATAAGATTATAAATACTTTAATTAAAGTCCTATTAAGGTTATCTTAATAATTAATATTTATATAAACTTTAATACCTTTATTAAGATTTACTCCTAATTTAATATTATAGTTAAAAGCTTAGTAAATATATTATAGTAGATATTTTACTGCTTTAATATTTTTATTATTTAAATTATTTACCTTTTATTATAAGTAGTTTATAGCTTAAGCTAAATCTAGCTATATTTTAATTACTAACTAGCTTAACTTTTTAATAAGGATTTAATATTTAATTTTAATATTCTTATTAGCTAATCCTTCTAAAGTCTTTAATCTATATATAAATATTATAAAGATTTAAATTCTTATTAGCTTATTATTATAAAAGCTAAAATTAGTTAAAATAGCTAATATATAGCTAGCTTAGTTTATAGTAATTATTTCTTATATTTAATCTTTATTAAGCTTATAATCTAAGAAGTTAAAGAGTTTATTAAGAATCTTTATATTAAAGTAATTGCTTAAAGTTATAATAAAAATATTAATATCTTTCTTTATAAATACTGCTATAAGCATATTATTAATATAAATAATAATATACTATTCTCTATTTAATATAAGAATATAAAGATCTTCTTCTAATAATATAAAGCCTATTTTATAAAGTTTATCTATAAGTATTATATTCTATAGGTTAGTAGACTTCTATAGTTTATATAGGGTATAGTAAAATAAATAGATTTAATATTTCTTTATAATAAATCTTATTAGCTATTATATATAGATTTACTTATACTATATATAGTAATAAGGGTTAAGAATAGTTTAATAGCTATCTTACTTATTACTAGGCTATAATATTATTTATATCTAATAATCTATTAAAAATTACTATAAATTATTTATTTAACTCTATATTCCTTTAAGAAGCTATTGCTATTAGTCTTAATATTATATATTTATTTCCCTAAGAAGACTTTAATATCCTTATTATCTAAATAGGGGATTAGTAATTAAGTTTGCTTAACTTTAAGCTTCTATATTTAAGTCTCTATAACTTATTACTAATTACTAGCCTATAAAAATTTAATTACTTATTTATAAATGCAAGGGATTTTAATTTTATAAGCTTATATAGATTATAAAGTTAAAGCTAAGATATTATATTATTTACCCCTTTTAGTCTTTATAACCTTTTTTGCTTAAATTATTTAAATATTATAAGCTTACTTATCTCTTAGCTAAGGCACTAGCTTCTTATATAAGACATATTATCTTTTTTATTAGTTTTTTTATAAATTGCAAGCTAGTTAGATTAATATTATTAGTATCTTTATACTTTATAGGACTAGTATTATAAAATTCTTCTTATAATAAATCTAGAGATATTAAGATATCTTTAGATAATACTTAGTTAACTAGTTTATTTATCTAGGTGTTTAGGTTGCTTATAGTAAGTTAGATAATATTTATATTTTTTTATCTAACAGTTGCTGTTTAACCTATTATTTAATCTAGAGTATAGGCAATAGAGTTCTAATATATTATTAGATAGTATCTTTAACTATTTAATAGATTAGGTCTACTATTTATAGTTAATTCTTAATATATTATCTTAAATTAAGTATTTCTATTCTATTAGTAATTAGCGCTAGACTCTTTAATATAAGATTTTTTATAATTATAAGAGTTAACAGATTATTAAAATCTTTAAAAAATATAATATCTCTAGAGTATTTAATCTTACTTATTTTTAAGATTTAAACCTTATAGATATAGCTATTATCTCTTTTATATCTAATTAAATATTTAATTCGGGCGTAAAATACTATTTTAAATGCCTATTTCCTGTCTTCTTTAGATATATAGAGATATACTTAATAGCCCTAAACTTATAGGTATTTTAAGAAGAGGTTTTTATTTAATATATTAAAATATCTCCTCTATTTTATAATAAAAGGTTTAATCTTATTTTTTTATAATAGTCTGTTTATAATATAGTAGTCTTAGTTATAAATAGCTAGAGGTTCTTTAAAAATCTTAAAGCTATTATTATTATATAAATTAATAAATTAAAATATTTTCTATAATATTTTAAAATGCTATTATTCTTTAAGGTTTATAAAAATATTAATTTAATATTTAGTCCTTTAGCCTTAGCCTAAGATTTAAAGTTTAGAAATTTTCTATTGCTATTTATTCTCTAATATTATAGATAGTAGCCTATTAGTAATATATTCTTAATCTCTTTAATAAAGGAGATTATATATTTTAAAGCTTTATTTTTTTTAATTTTAATATATAAATAAATTATATTCTTATAGCACTGTTTATAATAATATAATTTATATATTTTTAAACTCCTAGTAGCTTTATAGGCTAAATATTTATATAAAAAAATTCTGCTAATCGGCCCTAAAATCAGGACAGCGCGCAGCGCGGTCCCGCTATCTTAACGCGAATACTTAGCTTAATATAAATCTGTATAAAATCTATTACTTTTTAAAGCTTTTAAACCTATTAAATCTAACTAATTGCCTAATTAAATATAGTATTATATAGAATAAGATCCTCTTTAATTAGTCTATATCTTTAAAGCTATCTTCTGCGGCTTAATTACCTGCCTAAACTTAATTATTACTTATTTTTATTTAGACTTTAACTTTTATAATATCTCTTTATTACTATTTTTAAAGGTTTATAATTAAATATAATCTATATTATATTTTATTATAATATCTCTATATTATAAAACTCTTTTAAATACTTTAGAATAGATTTAATAGGCTAGTTATATTCTAGCTAAGGCCTTAAACTTCTTTTATATTTAGTTTATAATATAGGACTAAGTAATATTATTTTTTAGTAGTTTTTAAAGCCTATTAATAAAGTAATCTAAATTAAATTTAAGCTAAAGTAGATATTATTTAAATTATTTAAATTATTTTATAGTCTTTAATATAGTATTTAAGATAAATAATCTATTAATAGATTAAGGGGTAATAGGTCTATTATCTATTTTTTAAAGCTTATTTAATATAATATCTAGATTATATAGATAAAGGCTAGTTTTTATAAATATGCTTTTAATAATAAAGGATTTAAAAGTCTTTAATTATATAGATCTAAGTATTTAAAGAAACTTATATTTAGTTATTTACTAAACTTAAAATTATCTATCTTTATATTAAGATTAATAGCTTTATTATAATAATACTTAAATACTTAAAAAATATTAATATCTAATAATTAGATTAAATAACTGGTATAAGGTATTAATATAAAAAGGAGGATCTTCTTCTTTTTATAATAGTTAAGGACTTTATATATTAAATAAGAGCTATATCTATTATATAAAAAGAGGTAATAAATCCTTTATTAATAATAAGCTAACTAATAATTAAAGTATTATATCTATTAATAGGCTAAATAGTTATTTATATATTTAGAATTAGATACTCTAATTATAGCATTAATATTTAAGAGCTTAAACTATCTTGCCTAGATATACTTACTAACTAGAATAATAGAGGGGGAAAATATTAATTTATTAGCGCTTATTATTTTAATTATAGTAACTCTTTAAGAATTAGTATAATTATTTATATATAGCTTTTTTTATTGTTTTAAGATAATAACTTAATAATTCTTTCTTTCTTTTATTTAAAAGCTTATTTTATCTATATTATAGAGATCTATAGGTTATATAACTAGACTAACTAGTATTTATTTATAGTAATAATATTAATCCTATATATTATTTAAGTAATAAGCCTTTTTCTTATCTATATTAAGAGCTTATTGCCTTTATATATATATCTTAAAATATTATTTAAAAAATTATTTAAGCTAATATTTACCAATCTTTAGCAGAGATATTAAGGAATCTTAATAAGCTTAAGCTAAGATTAAATTTGCGCAACTAGCTACTATTCTTTATATTAAAGATAATCTAATTATATTTAGGCGTTTAATATACTTATAGATAGTAAGCTCTTAAACTAGAAAGAATAATTAATTAATTAAAAGTCTATTAGACTATAAAACGCGATTATAATAATATAGAAGATATAGATAAGATATATTAAACTAATACGCAGCTTATATAATATTAAGTTTTAACTAGTTAGATAATATAGTAAGGGTATATTAGATCCTATTTTTAATATCGTTATAGGATTTAGATATTATAGTAAATTAAGAATAATATAGAAGGTTAAAATTTAATAAATCTGGATAATTTTATATTAAGCTAGGTATTCGCGTTAAGATAGCGAGACCGCGCTGCGCGCGGTCCTAATTTTAAGGCCGATTAGTTATAATATGTAGGGTTAGAAGTCTCTAAATATTAGTTGCTTTATTATTACTATATAATATACTTTATAATAGAAGTTTATATTTTTAATAAATTAAATAGCTATAGGATTTAATTTAGCAATAGCTTTAAGCTTTATAATACTAGTATTCTATTCTCTTATATAGAAGCTCTAATAATATTATTAATATAATAATCTATCTGCAGAGCTTAAGTTATAAAATATCTTTATTCTTATATATATATCTAATAACCTAATTAGTATTTATATCTACTAGTCTATTATTCTTAGGAATTATACTATATTCTATATAGCGTTTTATTTCAGATTATAAAAAATAGATAATATTTCTACTTTAATATATATAGGGCATAGATAACGATATTATTTATATAATTACTATTAAGCTCTAGATCTAGTCTAATAATATCTTTATTTTTACTTTTACCTGAGATATTATTAGTATAGTTATATTTATATTATTACTTTTTTTACTAATAAAGTCTCTATATTTAATAAATTAAGACTTATTATTATATATATTTCTATATGCCTCTAAGTCTATTATTTAGCTAATAAATAAGATAAGTATTATTAAAAATACTATACTTATAAAATTATTAAAATCCTTTTTTTTCCTTATCTTATTTTTATAGATTAAAGTTAATTTTCTTTTAGTTTAATAAAGTCTAGATACTCCTTAATAGGCACTATTAATTAGGGACTTTTTCCTTAAGGCAATAGTAATCTATAGAGTTATATTTAAATATATAGTAATATCTGCATTTGCCTTTAGAGTATAGTTTCTTATTATATATTTTATAAGTAAAGTTTAAAGAGTCTTTACCTAGCGGTAGACTCTTTAATAATTTATTTAATTACCTAGTCTCTTAAGCAAAAGTCTTATTTAGAGATATAACTAGAATAGCTTAAGCACTCTTATAAGATTTAGCTTAATTAATAGCTTAGCTTTAAAGCTAAATCGCTGGAATTCCTCTATTATTATATTTATTAGGGGTTTAGTTTAATAAGCCTACTTAATATAATAAAGATTAATCTAAGCTAATATTTTAGATTTAAGCTATTTAAATATTAGTATTACTGCACTAAAGGGCGAGAGAGTTAAGCCTATATTCGATTTTATTATGCGATCTCTAAATTTATAATATATTATTTAATTATTTTATATTAGGATCTAGTTATAGTAATAGCTTACTAGAATATAAAGAGTTTACTTAAAGCTAAGCTATAGTTAATAATCTTTTTAATTGCTTTAATAACGTATTTCCCTGCCGACTGGACTACCCGACCGACCAGACTACTGCCGTATTACATATAAAATGCCTATTCTCTAGACCTGAATATTTCAACAACTACGTTTCTAAAGACTATGAGAGAAGATATATATAAAATATATATTATTTCAAATATATATGCTTAATTTTATCTGTTTAAATTCTATAATTCTTTAGGTATTTTCTAAATAATATAATTACCAAAAATTACAGTACTTAATTATATTACCTAGAGAAGAAATAATTTTTGAAATCTGAAGTTTAAGTATATATAAATATACTGTCCTAAAAAGCTATATATTAAATATTATATATATTAGATTTGTAGTTGTTGAGATATTTAGGTCTAGAGAATGGGTATTTTATATATAATACGGCAGTAGTCCAGTCGGCAGGGAAATACGTTATACTTATCCGCGTAAATTAGCTTATTAAGTATAATTCTAATAGTTTTAATTAGCTTATAGTCTATTTAACTACTAATTTAGCTCTTTACTATTAAGCTAAGCTTTCTTTATATCTTATAGATTTTAGCTCTGTTATAAAATATAGATCTCTTAATAAATATATTAATTAAATCTTTATAATCTATAATTTTAAGGACTTCTTTAACTAGCTAAAGTTAATTGTGTTAGATCCAGCTAGGACTAGACCTCTGAGGAGTTCTCCTTTTTGGTCGAGTCGTCTAGACTTCCGATATAGTAGCATATCGGTTCTACCCCTAGAACCTCGATAAAAAAGGCTTAGGTTCGATTCCCGCGTAATATAAATAAAAAAATCTTAAAAGAAATTCCACTAATAATAACCTAACAGCACCTATAAATAGATAGAAATTAGGAGATAAGCCCGGATCTATAGGTAGAAGACCGAAAGAAATAGATAATTATTCCGACTACTATATAATCTAAGGCACAGAGATTGTTAGTTATTGGCCTCTGCTTATTAAGCCAGGACATGCTTTTAAGGATTACAGAAGTCCCATTAAGATATTCAGACTACAGAGATTTCTACAAAATCCCCTTATCTGAGGGGGGGTATATTAGATCCAGCTAGGACTAGACCTCTGAGGAGTTCTCCTTTTTAGTTGAGTCGTCTAGACTTCTGATATAGTAGTATATCAGTTCTACCCCTAGAACCTTAATAAAAAAGGCTTAGGTTCAATTCCCGCGCAATACGAATAAAAAAATCTTAAAAAAAATTCTACTAATAATAACCCAACGGCACCTATAAATAAATAGAAATTAGGAGATAAGCCCAGATCTACAGGTAGAAGACTGAAAGAAGTAGATAATTATTCCGACTACTATATAATTTAAGGCATAGGGATTGCTAGTTATTAGCCCCTACTTATTAAGCCAGGATATACTTTTAGGGATTACAGAAGTCCTATTAAGATGTTTAGACTACAGAGATTTTTACAAAATCCCCTTGTCTGAGGGGGGGTGTATTAGATCCAGCTAGGACCAGACCTCTAAGGAGTTCTCCTTTTTAGTCGAGTCGTCTAGACTTCCGATATTAATTATTAAAATTATTATTATCGATTAATTATTTAGCTATTATAGGTATTTTATCTTATATAGTCTTTAGTAGCTTTAATTCTTAATAAGTTATAACTACGAGAGCTATTAGAGGAGTTAATATTATTAATAGTATTATTATCTTAGAAAATCGGTCTAATTAGGGGTAAAAGTCTATTAGTTTAACTCCTTATTATAGGTATTATTTAGTTAAAGCTTTTAATTAAATTAAAGCTCTAAGATATCTAACTCGTCTATTTAAAATAGTAATAAGGCTAAGCTAAGCTTATAATCTCTTAAAGCTAATAAAGATGCTTAATTAAGAAATTATTTAAGGGCTGAGCTGAACTAATCTATTTAGCTACTACTCTGCTAACTAAGCTAACTGCTAGCGCGGGCGACTATTACTAGAGCCCCTAGGGGTATTAAAAACTTATTAATACTAGATAGCCTAAGATAAGCCTAAATTAAGTAGCTTATTTTCTAATTTATCTTATATATTAATAATATAATTATCTAGATAATATTTTATAGCATTTCTTTAATACTAAAGATAGTCTCTTATTGGGCCTATACCTCGGCCCAGCCGGGGGCGAGCTCAGCCTACCCTAGAAGCTCAGCCCACCCGAGTATTTTTACCATTTTTTAAGTGGGCCGAGCTTTTAAACTAAAAACTTTAAAAATTTATTAAAAGTCGAAACCTAAAGATATTTCACTCGAAATTAAATATTTATATAGGTTATAACCTATATCTTATATATATAAAAAAAGAAAAATTAAATATCTAAAAATCGATTTTTAAGAATTAAAAAACCAAGAAAGATTTGTAATTTTCGAATTTCTATGTGTAATTTACTAACTCTTGCCCTAGCGTACCCAATTAAAATCCTAAAATCCTAATTTTAATATATAATGTAGACTAAAATATAAATTATAATATTTTTTTATATATTTCTACTATGCCTAAATAGGCTAGGAAAAATCAAAGTTTCTTGGGGTGCGCCGAGATCCCAAATACTTGGGTGGTATGAGCTTTTAGGGTGGGCTGAGCTCGTCCCCGGCTGGGCTAAGCTATATCCCGGTCTCTTATTATAATAGTCTAGGCTATATAGAATATATATTATAAAATACAAACTATTAGAAATAAAATTTTCTAATTAAATTACTAAGAAAAAACTTAAATTAAAGAAAGGTTTATATTTTTATAACTTTAAATACTGTTAATTATTTTATATAAGTTATAATATTTTACTATTTATATACTACTAGGAAAATAGCTATAAGATTCTTAAGCACTATACTATAATAATAAATATATTAATTTAATAATATTAAGATATAGTATATAATAATATTTAAATATACTTTTAAAACTGAGAAGCTATTTATTACTATATTTGCTGAATTCTTCTAAATATCTATATATAACTAAGTAACTTAGAACTGCAGGCAGAATAATAGTTATTATTAAATAAAATATATAATAACTATTATCTGCTTTCTTTAAACTCTAATATTACTTTAAACTATAGGAAGCTAATATAAGTATTTATATTCTTTTTATTAGATAATAGTATAGAAATTAATAGCTGAATTAAATAGTTTTATATTAACTAACTTCATATTAACTGCTTATAACTATTAATCTGCTAGTTTCTTAAAAGACTAAATATAAAAATAGGATTAATTAATAATTTCTTAATATAAGATCTTATTGCTAATACTGCTATACTAAAGTTACTTATACTACTACTTAGTCTTATATAAATGCGTTTAAAAGACCTATCTAATAATACTTCTTCTTTTATATTACTTAATATATCTATTTAATATTAGCTTTAATAGTATTTCTTACTGCTTCTTAAGTAATAGAAAGTTTTTACCTTTATTAAAAGTAAAGAATTCTATTATAGATATTATATTTAAAGTTTTTAAATAGAGATTAGTCTGTTAAAAGAATTCTAAAAGATATATACTTAAAAAAAGGGGTTAGAAAAGTATTTATATTAAAATAAAAACTAAGAAGAATATTATAAGTCTTAGTTTTTTCTTTTTTTCTTTTTATTAGAATAATACCTTTATCTTTTCTCTACTAATAATCTGCTATTCTATAATATTAATAACCGACCTAGATTTAATAGGTTATATAGTCTAAAGATATTCTTACTAGTATAGCCCTTATAGAAGATTATTAATTTAGCTAGTTTTAGTCTAAGATATATTGCTTAAGTATATAGTCTATTATAATATATAATATTACCTACTTTATATAGTATATAATAAAATAAAATAGAGTCTAAGCTAGTAATTTAAAGAACTTACTATTTAATTATTTAGCTAAAGAAGAGAGATAGTCCTAATAACTTATAATAAACTAAAATTAAGTTATTTAGCTTTTATCTTAGCTTATATACTAATAATATAATAGATATTATCTTATCTTATTAGAATAACAACAGATTTAATTTTAAGATTTTGCTTAAACTAAGATATTACTAATTATTATAACTTAGGTCTTCTCTCTATAATATCTCTTATTCTATTATATTCTTAGTTATATATTAATTTATAATTTTCTTATTAATTACTTAATATAATTTATTAGATAGTGCTATAAGTTATAACTTATATCCTAATTATTAATAATATTTGCCTCTTCTATTTATATAATTACTCTAGATAAAAAAATCCTTATATTTATTTAGCTAACCTTAGGTCTAATAAAATAACTTCGCCTCTCTTACTTATCTTTATTAAATATTAAAAGCTTATTATTAGTCTATATATATTTTTAACTTAAGATAATTATAAATTAGATTCTTATAAGTTCTATGCCTTAATTAATTAATAGTACTATTAATATTAGTAATAACTTATTAAATTATTAATAAATATAGAAGTAAACTTATTAGAAGTTATATAGTTACTACCTTTATTAGAATATTTAAATATCTTCTAGATTATCTATTATAATTATTTATCCTTTAAGCTAATAAATTATATATAATGCCTTAGTTATTTTAACTGAATAATTTAACTATAAAGCTATATTAAAGTCTCATATAATTAATATAACTCTTATCTTTATATTTTTACTAATTACTTTCTTTATCTTTAATAAATTATCTTAAGAGATAGAATTAGTATATTTATACTTATTTAATATTAATTTAGCAAGATAAAGCAATATATTTTGAGAAAAGAGTTAAATATAGATGCTATCTATTAGCCCTTAAGATGCTAAGTAAATAATTAGTATAAATATACTTATAGTTAATATTAAGATATACTAGACTAACTATATATAAAGCAAATTCTATTATATCTAATATTACACTTTTTTTTTTAATAAAGATAGCTAAGGCTAATAAGAAACAGAGAGCTAAAAGATAAAATAGCCTTATAAGTCTCTTATAATACTAATAAGTTGCCTTACTATATTATATTAACTTTAATTACTTTACTTCTCTAAGTATTAATTTTATTAAGGGCTAATAATTAATTTTATTTATATTTACTATAAGTAGGATTTAAGAGATAAAATAATAAAAGTAATTATATAAAATCTGTTTTAATTAGATCCCTATTATAGGCTAACTTAAAATTAGCCTTAAAATAAGTAAATAAGAAATAAGATAGGTAGATTTTAAATAAATACCTTTTTTATTCTATAGGGCTAAGAGTTTTTTAGCCTTATATTTAAAATTAAGATTTACTATAGAAGTCCCTGCTTCTTAGCTTAAAAAATAAAAGATTCTTAATATTTAATCCTTATATAGTAAGTATATACTATTTCTTATTAATATTTCTTATAAGCGTCTCCGGCGGCTATATATACTATATAGCCTAGTTGGGGGTAGTAGAAGCGGGAAGAAAAGGCGGTAAGGGTATTAAAGCATAAAGTTTAGGGCGATCGCGTATTTATATATTTAATATCTTATTTAGTATAGAGAATTTAATCTTAAATAAACTTAATATTACTAAGGCCTTTTAAAGACTTTCTTATATAAAAAATCTTAAGATTAATTAATATTAATATAAGATCTATCTCCTCTAGAGCCGGTTTCTAGAGACGCTAAATTTTAGAGACTTAAAATACATATAAAATTCTAGATATAATTATAAGTAATATTAATTATTTACTTCTTCTAATATAACTATATATTATTACTACTATAAAGTTATTATAAGACTTATAACTCTTACTAATAAAAGAGATAAAAGAATATATTAAGATAAGATTTATAAATATACTCTATTTTTAATACTATATACTTAAATATTATAAAATATTTCTAGCTTTAGCAAGAGGTAATAAATAATAAAAGAAGTTAAATAATCCTAGATATCGATCTATAAGCTAAATACTAGTATATACTAAGTAAAATAATCTTCTTAAATTAATAAAGAGAGCTCTTAAAATTAGTTTAAAAATATTAGCAATTAAAAATCTTATATCTAGACTAAGAATTATATTAGCCCTTATCTCTATTTAAAATAATATAGCCTATATCTTATACTTAATAGTAAAAAGATTATATTAAATTATAATTATAATAAATAAATATAAGGAGCTTATTTAAATAATCTTATATTTATCAGATAATATATATCTCTACTAGAGATAATATATATAGTATATTAATATATAATATTATATAATCTATACTATTTTTATTCTACTTCTAATAATATCTAGTTTTCTTATCTTAATAAGGAAGCTGATTTAAAAGCAATAATATTACTACTTTAGTTTAAAAGTAAGATTAAGAAATATTCTTAAAAGTCCCTCTAATTAAGATTATTCTTCAGACTACTTATATAAAAAAACTATATACTTTTATTTAAACCTATATTTCTCTATTATATTCTTACCCGCAAGTAGCTTTAAGATTTTAAATATATATATTTTAGCTATAAAATCTATATATTTAATAATCTTAAACCTAATTTTTATCTTTAAGAGTATAATTTAATCCTTATTTATTATAACTATTAATACTATATTATCTCTTTATTATATTAAGAATAGTTCTATAGAGAAGCTATAAGATTTAATATAGATTAAAAGGTTTAATTAATACTTAATAAGCTTAAAGAGTATTAAAGCCTTTTTAGGGTTATAGTCTAGCGGCCCTATAATATTAAGATACTTCTTTACTAGGCGCTTCTTTACTAAATAACTGCCAGTAAACTATAATTAATAGCTTAAGTTTTACTTTTAATTTCTTATTCCTAAAGATTAGTATATTAAGCAATATTTAATAAATATAATTACTCTATTATTTAGTTAGTATAAATATAAAGCTAAAAGAATTAGAAGATAATATATATATTTAAAAAATAGCTATTACTATAGTCTATAAAGATATTAAATTTATTATAGAAGTAATAAGTTTAATTTATATTAAATATACTCGGTTACTAATAAATTATAGTATCTCTTACTAATTATACTATATCTTCTAAGGGAACTCTCTCTATAATAAAATATATTATCCTTATAATTTTAAAGTTATATTTAGCATTTTATAATAGTTTCTAGGCTTATTTAGTAATAAAGAGCTAATTAGTAGAATAGTATAGGGCAATATAATTATATTATTATATATTTAAGTATTATAATAAAATAACTAATCTCTAAATAGAAAATAGTAAAAGAGAGTTAAGCATTTAAAAACTTATAAGATATATTTTTTTACCTTTAAAAATAGATTAGTAGAAATAATTCCTATACTTATATCTCTATCTCAATTACTTAAATTATTAATAGAAGTACTTGGATAATTATTTAGCCTATTAATATAGGATAAGCTCTAAAGCTACATAAAAAGCTTATAATCTAAATTTTATATAAAGCTTTATATAAGTATTTTTATTTAATAAGTAATAGACTATAATTTAAATACTTTACTAATCTCTATAAACTAAGTTTTATACTAATATATATATCGGCTAGTAATAGATATAACCTAAAATACTAGTTTCTAAGAGAATAGGGTAATATTTATAATTTAATAGCTATTAGGCTATGTATTAGGCTATAGTTTACCCCTATATATAGGATAGAGAGAGTCTGAATATAAAAAACTATAAGGCAATATTACTGTATATAAGTTAAATAAAATAATTATAAAATATTATATAGGCGCTATTTATAGGAGATAATAAGTTAATAAAGATACTCTTTTTTAGCCGTATTAATTATTATAATTTAGAGGTAGTAATAGTATTTCTAGTTTCTTAACCTTAATTAGCTCTTTTATTAGGACCGCGCTGCGCGCGGTCTTGCTATCTTAACGCTACTGACTATTTTAATATAAATTTCTATAAATATTATTATTTTTTAGTTTTTAATTAATTAGATATTATAGAACTAGTATTTTAAATCTAGTTTCTAATATTTCTTTAAGAATTTAGCATTATAGTTAATTAGGAATAATCTAGAAAGATTTAAAACGACGTATTTTTATATAGTATTTATTAAAATAGTTAGTAGCGTTAAGATAGTAGAACTGCGCGTAGCGCGGTCTTAATAAAAGGGCCGATTAATTATATTATAAGTACCTTATATTTATTATTTTATTTAATACTAAATTTTAAGAGGCTATAGTAAAAAGTAATAAGTATAATATAAATTAAAATAGTTAAAATTAAAATCCTAGGTAATAATAAGATAGCCTTATATATTATTATATATTTTAATACTAAGTGCTGGCACTATAATATAAAGTTAGAGAAAAACTATATAAGATAATTAATCTATAAAGACTTAGCTATATTATATTTAGATATATAAATTAATTTAACTTAAAGATATATAATTTAAAATATATCTTATTATAGATAATATAATATTTACTAGCTTTTATAATATAAACTAAAATACTTCTACTAACTACTTTAGCTCTATATACTAAGTTATTAATAAAAGCTTTACTAATCTTATTAAATAATAAAATAATTAATCTTAAATCCTTATAGCTTTAAAAAAAATAAATAAGCCTTATAAGATTTATCTAGTTCTTATACTTATATAGCATAATATTATAGTTTATATTATAGAGTACTAATAGCTTTATAGATAAGAAATAAAGATATATAAACTAATCTAGCTTTAAATCCTAATAGCTTAAGATTAATAGATTAGTTAATAATATATTTAAAGTTACTATCTAGATTTTTAAAAAGATTTAAGTCTAATATATTTAAAGAAACTAGATCTTATATAGTAGTAAGAAATAGCTGCTAAGGCATTACCTCTATTAATATTAGAGAGAACATTTCATATAAAATATCTATAAAATCTCTTATCTATAGTTATTAAATAGGTAAATCTAAGAAATAAGATATAATATTTCTGCCTTAGAGTTAATCTACTGCTATTACTATAAAAAAAGAAGAGGTATATATTTATAAGCTATAAATCTAATAGGTAAGTATATAATACAGGCAGTTAAAATTAAAATTAAAGGTAATTAGTAGAAACTTATATTTAGTTATATACTTACCTTAATATTAGTTAAAGAATATAGCAGAGACTTAATCTTAAAATTAGGCTAGCTATTATAGTAAGAGATAAGTATAAAAATATTAATAAGATATTATAACTAGCGAAGTTTATTAATTTATTATTACCTTAAATATTAATATCTTCTTAAGATTTAAATAGATAATAATTCCCTTTATTTAATATTACTCCTATAATAAGTTATATATTTTTAATTATAAAGAAACTATAACCTATTTATTTAAAGATAGCTATATCTGTTATAGCGCTAAGAAAGGGTCTTTATACTAATAAGCTAATACTATTACGTCCTAAAGTTTTTATAATTTTCGCATTTTACCTGTATTACGCGATTTTATCCTCCTTTTACTAACTACTACCTACTATGCTATAAAGTCTATTAGGTTAAATTAATCTTAATAGTAAGCATAGTATCAAATTAAGTCCCTATACCTGTAGTATTATTATAGATAGGATATATAAAGAGGTTATACTAATAAAACTTAGCAGGGATTATAAAATTATGCGATTAACTATTATCTTAACTATTAAATAAGATCCTAAATATAAGGACGGCGAATCTTTTCTACAATTTAGATATTTAAAGGTGCTTTTACTAAGGGATAAGTATTATATTCTACTTTAAATTAAGCGCGATCTCTTTATTAAATACTAGGTAATATATAATATAACTAGATTAGATTTTTTAATACTATCTTCTTTTAAGCAATTAAAGAGTTAGGTTATAAAATATTAGTAAGCTAAAAAGCGATTATTACTTACTAAAGAATATACTAAACTATATCTTAAATAAGCTAAAAATATAAGAAATAGAAAGTAAATAAGTAGTCGCGAATTATTTAAAGTAATAAATATTCTATTAAACTTAGTAAGAGAAAGTAAATTTATTAAAAATTCTACCTTAATTAATTAAGCGAGAAATAAAAAAACAGTATATTCTATTATTTAAAAAGGGCAAGAGTATCTCTATAATAATTTAAGTAATTATTTAAGGTAGTAAGTATTTAAAAATTATATTTATAGTCTAAGATAAGGAATCTAAATATTAAAGATACTCTATAGAGTCCTATCTCTAGGTTTTAGAGAATAACCTCTATTTAATATAGGAACTAGGCTTAGAATTTATATAAGATAATGCTCTAAATTCAGCTTAAAAGGTTAAGGTATAATTTAAGGAGAATAATATTCCTATTATAGTATAGCCACTATATTTACTAGATTTAAACCCTATTAAATATACTTAATCGGCCCTAAAATTAGGACCGCGCGTAGTGCAGTCCCGCTATCTTAACGCAAATACCTAGCTTAATATAAATCTATATAAAATCTATTACTTTTTAAAGCTTTTAAACCTATTAAATCTAACTAATCGCCTAATTAAATATAATACTATATAGAATAGGATCCCCTTTAGTTAGTCTATATCTTTAAAGCTATTTTCTGCGGCTTAATTATCTGCCTAAACTTAATTATTACTTGCTTTTATTTAGACTTTAATTTTTATAATATCTTCTTATTACTATTCTTAAAGGTTTATAATTAAATATAATCTATATTATATTTTATTATAATATCTCCGCGTTATAGAACCCTTTTAGATGCTTTAGAATAGACTTAATAGGCTAGTTATACCCTAGCTAAGGCCTTAAGCTCCTTTTATATTTAGTCTATAATATAAGACTAAATAATATTATTTTTTAACAGTTTTTAAAACCTATTAGTAAAATAATTTAAATTAAATTTAAGCTAAAATAGATATTATTTAAATTATTTAAATTATTTTGCAGTCTTTAGTATAATATTTAGAATAAATAACCTATTAATAGGTTAAGGGATAGCAGGTTTATTATCTATTTCTTAAAGCTTATTTAATATAATATTTAGGTTATATAGATAAAGGCTAATCTTTATAAATACGCTTTTAATAGTAGAGGATTTAAAAATCTTTAATTATATAAATCTAAATATTTAAAGGAACTTATACTTGCTAAACTTAAAATTGCTTATTTTTATATTAAGATTAACAGCTTTATTATAGTAGTACTTAAATACTTAAAAAATATTAATATCTAATAGTTAGATTAAATAACTAATATAAGGTATTAATATAAAGAAAAGGATCTTTTTCTTTTTATAGTAATTAAGCACTTTATATATTAAATAAGAGCCATATCTATTATATAAAAGGAGGTAATAAGTCCTTTATTAATAATAAGCGAACTAGCAATTAAAATATTATATCTATTAATAGGCTAAATAATTATTTATATATCTAGAGTTAGATACTCTAATCGCGGTATTAATATCTAGGAGCTTAAACTATTCTATCTAGATATACTTACCAACTAAAATAATAAAGGGGGAAAGTACTAATCTATTAGCACTTATTATTTTAATTAGTATAATTATCTATATATAACTTTTTTTACCGTTTAAGGGTAATAATTTAATAATCTTTCCCTTCTCCTACTTAAAAGCCTATTTTATTTATATTATAGAGATCTGTAAGTTATATAACTAGACTAACTAATATTTATTTATAGTAATAATATTAGTCCTATATATTATTTAGGTAATAAGCCTTTTTTCTATCTATATTAAGAGCTTATTGCCTTTATATATATATCTTAAGATATTATTTAAGGAACTATTTAAGCTAGTATTTACTGATTTTTAGCGGAGGTATTAAGAGGTCTTAATAAGCTTAAGCTAAGATTAAATTTATATAATTAGCTATTATTCTTTATATTAGGAATAATCTAATTATATCTAGGTGTTTAATATACTTATAAATAGCAAGCTCCTAAACTAGAGAGAATAATTAATTAGTTAAAAGTTTATTAGACTGTGAAATATAACTATAATAGCAAGATAGAAGATATAGATAAGGTATATTAAACTAATATATAGCTTGCGCAATATTGGGTTTTAATTGGTTAGATAATATGGCAAGAGTATATTAGATCCTATTTTTAATATTACTATAGGATTTAGATATTGTAGTAGATTAAGAATAATATAGAAAGTTGAAATTTAATAAATCTAGATAATTTTATATTAAGCTGGGTGTTTATATTAAGATAGCGGGACCGCGCTACGCGCGGTCCTAATTTTAGGGCCGATTAGGCAAAGTTTAAAGAATATATCTATTAGCTTAATCTGCATATTAAATATATAACTAAGATTAAAGAAGAAATTAGAAATATATTTAAAGAGCTTATTTAAGAGGCGTAAGAGAATCTAAGTTAGGATTATTTTAATAAGTTAGTTAAATTAATAGAATATAGAGTTTAGGCAGTTTTAAAGGCGCAAGGCTGGTATATAAAGTATTAGAGGTTATTTAAACTAGCTAGCTAAAGAAACACTATTTGAAAATATTATATTAAAATCCTAGGATCCTAGGATTAAAGGGGTTTAAGTAGGATTTAATTTAAAACTATATATTTTTTATTTAGTAGCGGGCAAGATGTGGATTATTGAATACTTTTAGCATAGTACTATAGCTTAAAAAGAGAATAACTTAGAGCAAGAGATTTGCCAGTAAAACTTTTAACCGCTTATAATATTAAGGAGTAGTTAAGAGATAAAGGATCTTATAAAAGAATTGAGATTCCTTTTTTAAATTCTTTTCTTTTCCTTTCTCTAGCTTAAAGTTCTCTTTATATTATCTTACTAGATTAAACCTTTAATAAATCTAATTTAGTCTACTTAAGCGTAATATTATTTTAAGCTTATTTTACCTATCTTATTTTATTTTTTTTAAGTTTTTTATCTGAGTATATTATACTATCTGTAAAACTTACTTATTATAATTAATAAAATACTTAACCTTAAATTAGGCTTTTATTATAATAAAAAAAAACCTATTAATAAATCTAATTACCTTTTTAAGGTAATTTTAGAGATTATAACGAGAAGCTTAATTAAGAATTAAAAAAAAGGAATTAATAATTATTATATCTTATTTTATTAATAATAATAAGCTAACTAAGCTCTCTTAAGATAAGTTCTAGAAGACTCTTAAAGAAATCTTATTAAAATTTAAAATATATAATATTATACTGCTATTACCCTTTTAAAGAGAATCTATAATTTAAAATATATTAAATACCTGAATAAATATAAAATTAAATATAATTATAATTTTGCCTAATAGCTCTATTAAGAGAAATACTATATAATAAAGGTAGAATAATAAGTTAACTATAGAACTTATTTATAAATAAAAAAACTATAAGGAGACTCTTATTAATATAGCCTTTTAGAGTATTTTAAAACCTAGGGGTAAATTAATCTTAATATTTTATTAAATTATTTAATCTACTCTTACTTATTATAGACGAAAGGTATAGATACAGTATAGTAGGCTATACTGCCTTTATTCTACCGGGTAATTGGGCATATGTTATATCTTAGCTAGCTATAGAACTTAGAGAATTTAACTTTCTTACTCCTATAATATCTTATAAGTAGTAGTATATTTTAAGTCTAGTTAGCCTTACTATCTTGCCTAAGCACAGGTAACTAGTGTTATATATTTTATTATTTTATCTATTGTTTTATCTGTTATTTTATTAGCTTAAGTTTTAAGCAAGTCTATTATAATACTATAATAAGTCCTATTATTATATTATATTTAAGTTAAATTTTTTATTACTAGTAATCTAATAATTACCCTATAATATATTTCCCGGCTAACCTAGCTACCTAACCAAGCTAGCTACCCTATTAACTTTCTCCGCTATATTAAAATTAATATTATTCAAACACCTACTATACTACTAAAATAGCTTAAATTATTAAAAAATTATATCGAGTAAAAGGGCAGACTCCTATTAGCAGTTCAAGCTTTAAAAAAAAATCAGATTTTATTTATGCAAAAAGTAGCATTAATTTTTAATATCCCCCGCTTAACTTTATAGTCAAGACTTTAAGGATATTAATTTTGCCATAATATACCTAATAATATATTAAGATTAATAAAGCTACAGGAGCAATTGCTTATATAATAGATATTATTTATAGATTAATATAGAGCAAATCTGCGGCCTACTTATATTTAAGAAATAGCAAGTCTTTTTATAGACTAAGATAGCGAGATTTAACTAGGCAAGAATTGGGTATTTTTATTTATTAGATATTATCCTAAGCTAAGAACTGTTTATTTTAGACAGTATACTTATTAGAGAGCTAAATGCAAAAACCTGAAGATTATTAAACCCTAGTTTAATATTATCCAGATTAATAGACTGCAATTTAAAATCGCGGATAAAGATATCTATAATTTTAATAAAACTAGATATATTATAGGCCTTACTGCTACTGCGAAAATTATAACACAAGCTAAATATTATAGGAAGTATTAGGTTATTTAACTAGGGAATTGTAAATAAGTTACTTTAATTAAATATGTCAATGCTATAGGATAGGCTCTATCTCTATATATCATTTTTAAAGGGAAGACCTATATATAAGCTTAGTACAAGAATCCTAATCTACTAAAGGATTAGAGGATTAAAATAAGCAATAATAGCTAAACTATAGATAAGATTAGAATATATTGGCTTTAAAATATTTTTATACCTCAGACAGCTTATTAGTTAATTAAAAGCTATTACCTTCTTATTCTAAATAGGCACGGCAGTTATTTAACCCCTAAATTTAATAAGATATATAGTAAGAATAATATTATTCCTCTCTATATGCTACTATACTTATTAATTTATTATTAACTTTTAGATATTAGCTGCTTTAAACCTTTAAAAGGAATATATAATTACTTAGTCTAGGAGAAGCAAAGACGGGGGTTTAATTATATTAATAAGCTTAACTTCCTAAGCATTTACCCTGAAGCTTATATATAGGCATTCTCTTCAGATACTATTAAAAGCGGATTTAGAGCTATTAATATAGTCCTTTTTAATCTAGAAGAAGTGCTTAGACAATTTATTATTTAATTAGAGACTCCTACTCTATTAAGAACTTAATTAATTACTTCTAATATCTCCCTATTTAAGATATTATAAAATCAGAAAGATTTAGAGAAATATAGGACTATGATTTAAAGCTTACTTAGGAGATAAACCTAGAGTCCTACAGCTACTAATCTAGGTATCTTAGATTATTTTATTTAATAATATAAATACCTAGTAAGCGAAAAAACTCTTATAATATAAGAGATCTAAGATTTATACTTAACTAATAAAGAACTATAGTAAAAAAAATAATAATCTATTTATTAAATAGGTCCTATATAAGATTTAAGTATTAAAAAAGATTAAGCTTTTATATAGAGGAATTAGGAAGCAATTAAAGCTTTTATTAATATAATTAAGGGTTTAGATACTACGCCTATACAGCAGCGCCAGCGAGCGCCACTATAGTATATAAATTGCAGAGTTAGGGGTTATACAAGGGTTAGATGCCCTAATTAATATAGCGATTAAATATCGTGAAATAATGCTGTTATTATAGTATAAATTCAAATAGTATTTTATATAGGTAGTTAAAGTAGCTAGCTTAGTTAGGTAGCCAGGTCGGCCGGGAAATATATTATTGCCTACTCTGTTATTATAATAGTATTTTAATTTATAGCTTTTTATTATAATAATAGGCCCTTAGTTTTTAAAGATTAATTCCTATAAAATATTTTATTTCTTATTAATTTTATTATTATATTTTACCTAATTCTTAAGTTATTTATAATATTAGCCCTTATTATAGTAGATACAGTATTTTTAAAAAAAAGAATACTATAAATAAACTCCTTTTTATACCCCGTTAAATAAGCAATTAATTAGATTATTTTTAATTAGGTAATAAGTACTTTCTGCAGAGCAATAAAAAACTTATTAACCCTACTTTTCTCAATTAGCAGAAGGGATATATTAATATTCTTAAATATAAAGAAATAGTTAAGCCTATAAATCTATTAGGATATATATATTTTAAAGTATTATTATTATATATAAGCAGTTAAGCACTATCTTCTTCTATTAAAAACTCTTTTCCCCCCCTTAAAAGTCCTCTATCCCCTATTAAGAACTTCTCTTCCCCCTAATAAAGTTAACCTTTTATAAGAGAGAGATATTTATTAGAAGTCTTATTAAAACTATTAGAATTCTAACTAAAACTAATATAATTAAGTATAAACTTTTACCCCTCTATTTTTAGCACTAGTTAACTGCTACTAGGAAACTTAATCTTATTATTAATTAAATTAAATAATAATATAAGTAATAATACTAATACTAGACTATTAAATAATAATAAATTAATAACTATAAATACTCTCTTAATAAGGATAATAAAAGAAATAGCTAAATCTAATAAGATTATAATACAGTTAGCCGAGTAAAATAGGGAGATTCTATACTAACTTAGTAAACCTTAAGACCTAGAAATATATTTAAATAGGGAGATGCAAACTAAATAAAGAAATAATATAACTAGTTAGCAGAACAATATTTCTGCTTAATAAAATAATACTATTAATAATATAAACAATAAAAATAATATACTATTAAGTTTATATACCTCTAATAGCTTATTATAAAAATAAGAAGAGCTAGGCTTCTTTTAGCTTAATTTTAAAGACTATAAATATACTAAAACAGGACCTATTATTACTATTAATAGCTAGATATATTATAGAAATATCTATCTTTTTATAAAATATATTTAGGACCTTATCTCTATAAAGAGAGAAGAGTAAGTAAGGCTATAAATTTATACCTTATTTAAGGATTAAGCATTTTAGTAATATAATATAGAGCTATCTAATTTTAAGCGAGATAATCTAAGAGAATAACTAATTAATAACGCTTAAATTCTATTACTATTATAATATTTTAAAATAAATATAGTAATAGCAATATAAGAACTTAAGCAATTAAATTATTTAATAATTAAGGTTAGGAATAGTATAATACTATAAGTATTTATATAAATAATTATCTGACTCTATAAGGCTATTAATATATCTAGTTTATATAACTAGCTACTATCTGTATAGAATAAATTTGCGCCTAGTCTTTATAAAGATATTATTTATCTTAAGGAATATATAATATTAGCGTAATTTATTAACTCTATTAATAATGCCTTTATTATTTAATAAGACTAAGCTAATTTAGAGAGGACTTAATTAAGACTGTAATATTAATATAATTATCCTAGTTATTAATATAGCTATTAGACACAGTAATTTTATTAGATATTATTTTAGCTATTTTCTGGGAACTAATAATAAGATTACTATTATTATAGTAATTAAAGACAAGCCTTAAGGCTACGCTACGCGTATCCCTTACAAACTTTATAGCCAGCTAGTTGATACAGACTTAAAGCTATTACTATTACCTTTTTAGATCTATATTAGTATATAAGAGCTTTACGCTTAGATTTAGATAGAGAATTTAGAGGTATTAGATATAATCCTGGGGGCCCTAAACCTAAATCCTATAAATGAATTAAGCAGTTATATAATTAAAAGAATCCCTTTATTCTATACTTTAAAGCAATTAGCCTTAAGACCTATATAATACTTATAATTTTAGTATTATAGTAGTAATATGCCTTGCTTTAGGCTTCAGAATTTTAATATTTGTATATATAGTTATTGTGCATATCTGTACCGGCTTAGTATATACATTTAGCTAATAATATAAGCCGGAGGTTAGCGGGTCTAAGATGTTTTAATGTTCGCACCTATAGTTAGTATATATAACTATACTAGCTTAATATAGCTAATTAAAGGACCTAAAAGTTAGCAGGTCTAAAAAGTTTTAATATTCTCACAGATAGTTATTATACGCAACTATATTAACTTAGCATTTATTTTTAGCTAATAAGAGGCCTTAAATCCCTACAGGCTTCTGCACAGTTAGTTATATTGCATAAATATAGAGCTTATTTAAGCAAATCTAATTGGCCTAAGAGACTTAAGGGGATCTAATTAGCCTAACGCGCTTTGCGCTTAAGTTTTATAATATTTATTTAGATTTATTTAGATAACCCTTTAATTAAATACTATTATTATAATAATAGTCTCTTAATATAAGGCCCGCAGCTAATACTCTATAAGATTAGATAAGATATTATATTAATAAAAGAGATAGAAGAAACTACTAAAGTAGTTATTTACCTGTCTTCTTTTAATAATTATATAGCTAATCTTAGCAGCTATTTATTATAAGACTATAATTAGCAAATACTTAATAATATATATATAATGCGCATATTAAAAAATTATTATAAGAGTTTTTAAATTAGTCTACCCTTATATTACTAGAGTTATCTAAAAATAATAGCTATAAAGAGGGATTTTATTATAGAATCTATTATATATAGTATAATAAGAGTAACTTTAAGGCTATAGATTTAAAAAATAAGTTATTAAAATATATTAAAGAGAGAGATAATAATATAATTAATAATACTAGGTATTTTATATATTATATCTAGCTAGAGGCTCCTAAAGAGTATTATATTTATACTTACTTTTTTATATTTAATAATAACCTATATTATTATTTTAAGATAATAGAATTTAAATATACTTTATTAAGCAATATATTCTAACTATTATTCTTAATAGTAGAATAAGAGAACTAAATAGCTAAAAAAAGGCAGCTTAATAGATTTTAAAGCTAATAATATAGGTATTAAAGGTATCTTAATAGATCCTATATTAGGGGGAATATAAGATTAAATATTATTATAATACTCTGCAATAAGATTAAGCTCTAAAGAGGTTAATTAAATTAGTAACTAGATTATTAGGTTAAAGGACTTAATAAGATAGTTTATTAAGGAAACTATAGGCCAGTTATTTACTATAATAGAATATTATATTATTAAAATAAATAATACTATTATTAATATAATTAATTTTCCCTAAGTTATATTATTAATAGTATCTAACTATCTATAAGTATAAGCAGGCTATATCTTTAAGAGATAGTATTATACTAGGATAAATACTTATATTACTGGCTTAAAATAGTCTAATATAATCTACCTTAATAATAATTACTTAATAATAGTTATTAATAGATAGTTTTAAAAAAATAAGCACTCTATATTCTGCTTTAAGATATTATAGAGATTATAATT
Organism: Paecilomyces variotii; assembly: GCF_004022145.1. NCBI lineage: Eukaryota > Fungi > Ascomycota > Eurotiomycetes > Eurotiales > Thermoascaceae > Paecilomyces > Paecilomyces variotii. The sequence goes on from NW_021167166.1 coordinate 59,505, forward strand.
TATAATATAGGAGGTATTATCTTATTATCTATATAATTTATCTAGCTTTAGTTAGAGCTACTAATAATAATTAAAGGATAATAAGTTAAAGCAGTTTTAAATATTAAGATATATCTTATTAATAGCCTTAAAGCTAATATATTTTTAGGAAATAATATTTTAGGCCCTTATAATTTTATTTTTTATATAAGAATAGGTATAGCAGTTATTAAAGCTTATAAAGAGATAATTTTATTAATTATAATTATAGCTAAACTTAGATATTAAATATTTTATTTACTCTATATCTTATAATATATTATTATTCTACTATAATTAAGTATTTAACTTCTTATATAGATAAAAGATACCTTAGGCACTAATAGAGATTATTTTTTTAAACCTTGCTATATATATAGCATTATTCGCACATATTATTAATATTAATATTATTTTTATCTAAGTATTTAATATATCTGACTAATCTTAGGCTATTTTAAAAAAGATATACTTAGGCTTATTAATAAAGCTTTATAATATTAATATATTTTTCCTAGACTTAGTAATAATATCTCTTATATAGTGCTTATAAATTACAATTAATAATCTTATATCTAAAGCTAAATTTAAGGGCAATAATAGTAATATATTAAATATACTATAAATTAATATTAATAATATTAAATATAATAAAGGTTATATTAAACCTTTATTTAAGATAATACAGCATCTAAATAAAGAATAGAAGATATTATATAGTTATTATTTATAATAACTAGGATATAATAAAATATCTATAAAATATTATAAATACTTATAATATCTAATAAGATAAAAGTTTTATTAATATCTTTAAGGATTAATAGATAAAAATTTTTTTTTAAAAAAAATAAGAATTATAACTCTTATAGTAATATAAAGTCTATCTATTAAGATTTATAGATAGAAAAGTAGTTAATAAGATATTTAATAAGCTTTATTAATGAAGTCAGATAAATAAGTATAAGATTATATATTTAATAGCTATTCTATTTTTATAATCTAAAAAATTATTAAGAAGGATAAATATTAAATATATAAGAATTATATTATTATAGATATTTATTCCTTAAACTAAGAAATTAAATTAGATATTTATCTAATTCTGCTTTAGGATAATATCCTCGCAATAATTAAAGATTATAAATATATCTTAGTCTTTAATATAGTATTATTTTTCTATTAATAGAGAGTATTTAGCCCTTATAAAATAAGATTTATAGTTATTATATATTAAAGTTAAAAGATTTTTAATATTATTATTATAAGATTCTATAATATATCTCTTTATATATAATAATCAATAGACTTTTATTTATAAAAGCTATATAAGTTTATATAAATTTATATTAATAACCTTATTATTATATCTTAAATATTAAGAGAATATAAATAATATCTATATATTATTTTCTCTATTCTTTAAAATCTAAATATTACTCTTAATTCTAAAAAGTTATAAGATTTTATTAATTACTCTACTTAGATACTATATTAATATATTTAATATAATATACCTCTCTAAAAAATAAAGGCTATTTTAAACTTACCCTTCTTTATAATATTAAAAGATTTTAAATACTTTCTTATATTAACTAGATAGTTTAAATAATATATTTTAAGATATATAATTATTGCAGGACTATTATAAGATAAGAAGACTTTATTATTTTAATTAAGCCCTATAAAAAATAAAATATATAATAAGTTTATTACTAATATAATATTATCTTAATTATTTAAGAAAGAATTATCTATATTTTAGAATATAAAGCAATACTTTAAGGATATTTTTTTTACTTATTTTTCTGCAGACTATTTATTTTATATTAATCTTAATATAGTAGGAGATTTAGAAGTAAATATAAAAAGATATAGACTTATAGCTATAGTATATTACTTTTATAGCAATAATAATGTAATAAAAGATAGTAAATATTTATCTATTAATAGCTTATCTGCTAAGGTAACTTTAAATTAGCTATATATATAGCTAGTGCTATTCTTTTCTAGATAATTAAATATTATAAAGATAAATTACTAGCTAATTAAGTTAGAAGTTATATATTTTATCTAAATGCTGAGAAAGATATAATACTTAATTAAAGCAGCTAAAAATCCTATTATAGTCTATATTAATTATAGCATAATATTAGTAATTATATAATAGATCTCCCTAAAATTAATATTAATAAAATATATAAATCTATAATTTATCCTTATAAGTTAATATATTTAATAATTTTATTTATGCATTTTTTATAAGCTAGGAAAGATAAATATAATCCTAGATATACTCTTATATTTACCCTCTATTATAAAGGAACTAGATATACTATTATTAAAAGATATAGGCAATCTTATAGTATTTTATAATTATATAAGGATAAGCTTATATAATATAGCTAGAAGATATCTTAATAGTTTAAAAAGATCCCTATATATAGGTATAAGAGTTAATTATAGGATAGTAAATAAGGTATATAAGATAATAATAGGGGATTATAACCTAAGATAAATAAGCTATAATGTATATTCTGCCAGCCTTAACCCCTAGGATAATTCTCTAGATAATAGAGTATAAGGGATAAATAATTTAAATTACTAAACAAATAATAAGGCTATAATAATATAAGATATTTAAAGGTTTAGCCTAGATAGTATTATATATCCTAATAATATTAAGTTTACTATATTACTTATTAAAGTTAATCAGAACTTAAAAAATAAGCTTAGGGCTAAATACGCTAAAGATACTAAATAGGCAAGAATTATATAGATAATATAAATAAATAATAATATAATACTCCCCTATAAAATAGCTAATAGACTCTTATACTTATTAGATTATTATAATAGCTAAATATATCTCTATATTACTTATTAAAGTTAATTAGAACTTAAAAAATAGGCGTAGGGCTAAATACGCTAAAGATACTAAATAGGCAAGAATTATATAGATAATATAAATAAATAATAATATAATACTCCCCTATAAAATAGCTAATAAACTCTTATACTTATTAGATTATTATAATAGCTAAATATATCTCTATATTCTAAAATCTATAATAGTAGAGATCTTTTAACTCGCCTATAATAAAGCTAGATATTCTGGTTTTAATAGAATAATAGATTAGCTTAATAAACTTATAATCTATAAAGATGTTAAATTGCTATAATAATATATTAAGCACTGCCTTAAATATATAGTAAACTATATAAGATATTATTGCCTATATAGGTCTCTATAACTTATTTTAATCTTATTTATATTATTCTATATAATTATAATTAATTTTATATTTAATCTGCTAATCTTATAAAATAATAATTATAATTATTATATATTAGTAATATATAAGTTCTTAAAGTATATTATCTTTATTCTAAGTATTATAACCTAAATAATATAATAATAGAGAATTACTTTATTAGATTAATTGGGCTTTAGCAATTAAAGACTTTCTTATAAAATTATCTCTAACTGTAATACTAAGTTTCTATTTAATTTATAGTGAGTAATTTTTAATAAGCTTAATATTAAGCTTCTTTATTTTACTACTTATTATCTGCAAATAGATAAATAATTAGAAAGAATTAATTAATAAGTAGAAATTGCTCTATAATATCTATTATTAGGACTAAAATATTTAGATAATTAGCTAGTAATATTACTAGTTTTTTAAGAAGCTATAAATGCGATAATTAGCATAATAATAAAGTATTCTCTATATTAGCTTATATTTAGTCTTAAGCTACTAATTATTATCAGGTAGCTAAATAATAATATTTAGAGATAGAGCTTTATAAATTATATTAATACCTAAGAGGTAATTAATATTGCAATAATAAATATAAAATACTATTATAATAGATATTATTAGCCTATATAGTTTTAGCCTAGGGAAAGAGTATATTTATATTTATATTAGGGATATTTAATCCTATCTGTAATATTATTTAAATATAAATTATCTTAGCAATATATTAGGCTGTTTATAATTAAAAAATATATAAATAAGCTCGCATATTAATTAGATTTACTCCCTTATTAGCATATTTATAATATTATTTTTATTACTTATCTTAAGCCTACCCTTAATAAAGATAATCCCTTTAGATATATAATGCCTTTATTTAAATCTTTATAATTTAATAATAATAGAATTAGCGAGTTTAAAATTAAAATACTTCTAAGAAAATATATTAGATATTGTTATAAATAATACTTTATTAAATATCTTATTTAGTAAAAGAGATTTAGGCCAGAATATAATATATAGTATAATATTATTGACCTCAAAAATGCTAAGGAGCTTATTAAGGAATATAAGAATTGGCGATAAAAGTAGAGGCTATAAGGTTTATATATATTTCAGATTATTATATTTTAGACTAAAATTATATAATAAGGAGCTGCAGCATAAATGCTGCTTTATTTTTTTAATTAAGGGCATATGTTATAGATAAAAGGTGCAGATACAGCATAATAGACTATACTGCCTTTATTCTGCCGGGTAACCGGGTATATATTATATTTTAGCTAGCTATAGAACTTAGAGAATTTAACCTTCTTACTTCTATAATGTCTTATATTACTTATTAATAAAAAGGATTTTAAATTCAATAACTAGCTATTATAGATTAAAAATAAGCTAAAAATAAATATTAATTATTATAGAAATAAATATCTTTATATTATATATATTTAGAGTCGCCTAGGTAAAAAGGCTATAGCTTATATATCTCTAAAGTTTTATAAAAACTTAAGTCCCCCCTTTTAAACAGTTAAGGAGATATTTAATTATATTTAGGCTATATTTTATAACTTAAACTATTAATAAAATATAAAATACTAGTTTATTAATTTATATATAAAGATATATTAGAAATATAATAATTTCTTTATAGTTTATAAAACTAGTAAGTAAGATAAGTACTAATATTAGAATTACTAAATTAAAATATATAATAAGATTACTCTTTCTCTTAGAAGTCTTATTATTAGTTAGTATTACTATATCTAGGATTTTAATAATTTTAAGGATACTTATTATTAAGCTATATATATATATTAAAAGAATAATAAAGAAAGATAATTATAAGCCGGCTAAAATAAGAATTTAAATACTAGAACTTCTTCCTAGATTTTATTTAACTAGCCTAATAGTATTTTTTTACTCTTAAAATTAGTAAATCTTTTATTATTAATTTTCAGTGCCCCTAGAGGCTCTAATAGTAATTGCCCACGCTAATAGCTAGCTTAATTAGTAGAGTAATAGCTAGATAGATTAGTTCAGCTCAGCCCTTAAATAGTTCCTTAATTAAGTATTATTATTAGCTCTAAGAGATTATAAGCCTAGATTTACAGGTAGAAGACTAAAAGAAGTAAATAACTATTTCGACTATTATATAATTATAAGGCATAGAGATTGCTAGTTGTCTCTAATTACTAGGCTAAAATATATTTTTAAAGATTACAGAAGTTCTATTAAGATATTTAAACTGCGGAGATTTTTATAAAATCCCCTTATCTAAGAGGGGTATATTAGATCTAGCTAAGACTAAACCTTTAAGAAGTTCTCCTTTTTAATTAAGTCGTCTAAACTTCTAATATTAATTATAAGATTCTTATAAAAAAAGAGAAGTATTTTTTTATAAATAAAGGGTTATCTTATTATAAACTGCCCCTTAAAGAAAATAATAGCGGAGATAAAGAATTTAAAGCTAGAAAAAAAGGATAATAAATAATATTTAGAAAAAGCTAATTTTTAGGCTAAGATTTTTATCTAGGGGTTAATAAAAAATTAATAGAGATTAACTTTAGTTGCCTTTTAAATAGTAATTATCTTATTAAGCTTAGCTTAATTTATAAGAATAGATATAATATTAAGTTCTTTATTTTATTAGATTCTAGAATAAATAGGCTCTATTTCCTTAATAGCTTATTAATCTTATTAATTATCTAATTTTTAAATATCTTATTAAAACTTTTAAGCTAATTTATATTTATTAATAGTTATAATAATAGAACTGAAAAATAAATAGACTATATATTTATTACCGATTTAAAGATTAATAAGAGAATTTATTTAAATCTTCTTATATTAATTATTAATCTAAGTTATTATAATTTAATTCTTAGATAAAAATAAATAGCTAAAGAGTTTATCTTTCTAGATATTTAAAACTAATAATCAATTTAGCTATATAATAATTTATAGACTTATTACTTTAAATAAAAGCTAATTACTATTAAGGAGAATTTAATAAAGCTATCTCTAAATCTTAAGTATTAATAAAATATTAGTACAAGAGATTAATAAATAGAGAAATAAATTTAATCGGCCCTTAATATTAAGACTGCGCTGCGCGTAGTCCCGCTATCTTAATGTGAATACTTAGCTTAATATAAATCTATATAAAATCTATTACTTTTTAAAGCTTTTAAACCTATTAAATCTAATTAATTGCTAAATTAAATATAGTACTATATAGAATAAGACCCCTCTTAATTAGTCTATATTTTTAAAGCTACTTTCCGCGGCTTAATTACCTGCTTAAGCTTAATTATTACTTGCTTTTATTTAGACTTTAACTTCTATAATACCTTCTTATTACTATTCTTAAATATTTATAATTAAATATAATCTATATTATATTTTATTATAATACCTCTATATTATAGAACTCTTTTAAATACTCTAGTATAAACTTAATAGACTAATTATATCTTAGCTAAGGCTTTAAGCTCCTTTTATATTTAGTTTATAATATAAGACTAAATAATACTGCCCTTTAATAGTTTTTAAAGCCTGCTAGTAAAGTAATTTAAATTAAATTTAAGCTAAAGTAAATACTATTTAAACTGTTTAAATCATAAATTCTTAGGTTAATATAGCTATTATAAAATTAACTATTAAAAGATAATTTAACTAGTTATTTTAATAATACTTAATATAGAGCTAAAGTTTTTAAGCTATATATTAATTTAAAACCTTTATCTAGCTATTTATTTAAAAATATATAGCTAAAAAAAGCTTTAACTTAATCTTTAATAGTAAATAAAATTTATCTTAGAAGTCTAAAATAAATTATAGCCCTTAATTAAAAATTATTATATTAAGAGCGCTCTTATAATAATAGATATATTTAAAGAAAATTTTAGCTATAATTTATACTATAGCTATATTATAATAAGGAATTAAAATAAAATATTTATTAAAATAATTAATTATAGTAAATATTATATTATAGTTATACTTATCTTTTAAAGAAAAATTAGAAATCTATTAAGATATATTATTATAGTTATTTAAGAATAAGTAATAGTTAAAATAACTCTAGTAGAGAGTTTTAAGGGTTCTTAATTTAATAGTAAGTTAAATAATTATTAATATATTAGTTAATAAAACTAGTTATTTAAGGCTAGTAATAGCGGGACTTTATTAGTTACTATATCTTTTAGTATTTAAAATAAGCTATAAAGACTTAATAATAAACTTTATTTAAGAGATTATATCTATAAATCTCTCTAATTAGAGATAATTAATTATTTACTATATAATAAGAGCCTATTTACTAATTAATATATAAAGCTTTTTTAACTTATACTTTTATAAA
>NW_021167167.1:0-60000 GCF_004022145.1 Paecilomyces variotii
TAAAGATAAGTTATTATTCTAAATAGTCTCTTCTTCTACTACTTTATTATTACTAGCTTTATATTTCTAATTATTTTTAATATTTCTCTAGCTTCTTTTATAGATATATTCTCCCTTATATTAATTATATTAGCTAATAATTATATATATAGTTTATAAATTAAGTTAATCTTTCTAGGATTAACCTATTATAAGACTTCTCTAACCTCTTTAATATTTATATTTAGTCTATTTAGCTAAGATTATACTTTAGTTTCCTTCTTATCTAAGCAGTAATAATTCTTAAAGTTAATATTAAGTCTTTATTTTCCTTAAAACTATTTTTAATAGTCTATATTAATATTCTAGTATTTAAGGTTATTATTATTATCTATAAGTATTTTTAACCTTTCTTTAAGGATATTATTTTTTGTACTTCTTAGTTCTATTATATTTTATATTTTTTTAATATAAATTTAATATATAGCAGTAGGTTTAATTCTTTCTTCCTTTAAAAGTTTTAATATTTTTTTATCTTCTAAATTAGCAATAGCCTTTTTTATTAATATAGATATACTAATTTTATATTTATATCCTTTTTTTAGCTATTTCTTTTTATCTTAAGTCTTAAACTTCTTTTTTCTTTTTAGCTTTTTAAGACTCTTAATCTTCTTCTTCTCTTTCTCCTCTTTCTCTATATTTTTTTCTCTTTTATCTAATATTAAATCTATTAATAAGCTCTTATTTAAATCTTCTATCTAATATTTTTCCTCTTCTCCTATAATCTCCTTTAGAAGATTATTCTTTTTTACTCTTATTTTAATTTCTTATAGCTCTTTATTAGTAGGCTTTTAAAAAATTAATCTTTCTCTGCTAAGGGCTTTTCTTAAAATATCTTTTACCTTTCTAATATTAATTAGTTAAAGACTCTTTTTAATTAGTATTTTTTATCTCCTAATATTATAAAGTTTATTAATTTATATTTTTACTAGATATATAGCTGCTATTCTTTAGTCTCTAATATTAAATACTAATTCTCTTATAGCTATTAAGGTCTAATATAATTATTTAATAATTAATAAGACTTAGTCTATAATCTCCTAACTCTATTTTTCTATAGCTTTATAATAATCTTTATTAATATATTTATAGTTTTTTTCTACTTATATTTTTAATTCTTTTAGCTTATTAATAGCTAGTATTTTTTTTTTTACTTCTTTTAATAGCTCCTATTAATTTAAGAAATTATAAAAATTACTAGCTACTTTATTATGCCTGCTTTAAAAATTTAAAATAATTACTACTATATTGCTTATAAATTAAACCTTCTCTTCTTTATTATTAGCCTTATTTATTATCTCTTTTATAAGCTTATAAATTTCGCTAACTATAGTATATATATATATTCTAAGTTAAAGAGCTTTATCCTAACGGATAATATTTTATATTTTTAATATATTTTCTTCTATTTTTAACGCGTATCTTTATAAAGTAATTTTTTAAAATAATTTCTAAGCGAAGAGATATACTTAAAAGATAAGATAAGGTTAAGTTTAGCTTAATTTAGTCTTTAGTTACTTCTGCTATAATATTATATAATATAAAAAATAAAGTTTTTATAATAAGATAAGAATTCTTTATTTATTATTTATATTCTTTATTTAATATTTTCTATTTTTAGCTTTATTTATAGACTTTTTTAAGGTATTTAAACTAATATTATATATTTTTTAGTTATCTCTCTTTTTCTTTATTCTTAATTATTATTAAATATCTTTAAATTTTTCTCTTCCCCTAAAAAAGACGCCCTTATCTTAAATTTATTCTCCTTCTTTTCCTATTATTATACTAGTACTTATTTTATTATTATTCTTTTATTTCTTCTCCTTTTAAACTAACTCTTTATTTTATTTTACTATTAGCTTTCTACTTCCCTTCTTTTAAGCTAATATTTTTAGAAGAAAGGTACTAGAACTATAACTATATATTTTAATCTAAGTAGTATTTAATCTATATTATTTTTACTATTATTTATTTGCTAATCTTCTTGCTTAAGTTCTATATTATTATTTACTACTAGTATATCTTCTTAGTTACCTTATAAATAATAGCCTTTTAAGCGATTTCTATAGATTAGATCTTAAAAAGCTATACTATTTAACTCCTCGAGCTTATAGGAACCTTTTTAAAGGACTTCCTTAATCTAGTATAATTTAAGCTAGTAATATATTAGTTTGGCAAAGTAAAATATCTTAAGCTTTATATTATAGAGTAGAATAAGTTATCCTTTAATTAGCTGCTTCTTATAAAGTTACTTTCTATTATTAAAGGCTTCCTTACTAGCTTCCCTTATACGCTAGATATAAAGCTGTATTTCTTCTATATCCTGATCCCTGAGTTCTATCTGCCTTACGCGAAGAAGGAGAAGGTCTTCTATAGTTTTAACTTTATCTTATACTAATATCTTCTAGGTAAATACTTCTAGTTTAATTAGTAATACTATATTATATTCTATAATTACTCTAAATAGCGTTAAACTAGTAGAGGTCTTAATTATATTCTTATCTGCCCAGATTATAGCTAGCAGGTAGTTTACTTAATTTACCTCTATTTCTTTTGCGAGTTTCCTAATACTATATATAAAGGATTTATATATAACTTTAATTGCTTTATTTACTTATAGGTTATATAGTAAGACTTTAATATAATTAATTTTATATTTCTATACTAATATATTAACTGTAGCTTTATTCTCTAGTTCTCTATTATTAATAAGAGTCTCTATTACTTCTTAGTAATAAATCTAGTCTTCTTATAAAAATTTAATAATAGCTCTTAAAATAAGGCTGCTAAGCACTTTATATTTAATCTAGCTAAAGTTATCTTAAAATATAGTAATATAAATCTTTCTCTTATTAAATAGTATAATCTTATAGATATCTAGATATAGCTTTAATTTCCCTAATAGAATAAATATTAATTATAAAGCTTTTTTTATATATTCTTTATTAGCTTTTTAGCACTTATTATATATCTTTATTTATCTAGTAATATACTTATATAAGCCTTTCTACTAATATTAATTAGCTACTTTCCTATATATTATTTTATATTTCTAATATTTATATTCTTTATAAAGAGTAATAAAGATCTCTTTTTACTTTCCCTTATTATTAATAACTATTTAATAAGGCTAATTCTGCTATACTCTCTAGAAAAGGATATTATCTTGTACTATATACTTTATAGCCTCCTTCTTAAACTTAGTATATTATCCCTAATCTATATTATCTAGTTTTATTATAATTTATAACTATTCTATAATTAGCAAAGACTTTTTTAATTAATATAATATAAGCATTAACTAAGAAATACTATTTAATTTTACTTCTTATATATTAATATAATAGACTATATAAAACTATAAGTCTAGGAATTTCTCTATATTATTATCTTCTGCCTCTTCTAGATCTTACTTTATTATTAGATAATTTATCTATAATTAAGTTCTTTTTCCCTAATATATAGATAATATTAAAGTTAAATAATTAAATCTAAGCAATTTATTAAGTAATTATTAATTTAAAGAGATTTATAGCTATCTTATTTAATTATATAACTAGAGTTTTTATATTTACCTTTAGTTAAAAATATATATTATATAGATATACTTAGAATTTGCAAAGTATCTTTAATACTGCCCTATATTTTAATTTTCCTTTATTATATTGCCTCTCTGCTTATATCTATACTTTATTTTTATATCTAGCTAGGTATCTCTTATTAGACTCCTTTTTTTCTTAAGTAAATTATACCCTCTATTTATTATTACTGGTATTAATATTAATAATAATTATATCTTTCTCTTTATAATTAATTAGCTTAAGTATTAGTACTATTATTAAAGCTATTTTTAAAATATTTATTATTTTTTATTATTTTAGCCCTTAAAAGAAGTTTTATCTCTTTCTTAATATTAAGTATATTAGCTTAGCCTTAGTAATATATTCTTTAATCTATATCTAGTAATAGGCTATAATCTCTAGAAATTCTCTCGCTTCTTATAAGTTTTAATAAGATAGTTATTTTAAGATCTTAATTATTTTAGCTAACTTAAGATATTTCCCCTTAGCATTATATATATAGTCTATTATTTTAATTCTTAATATTATAAATTATAATTTCTTCTTAATAATTATTAAACCTATAAGTTTAAGACTATATAGTACCTTATTAATATTCTAGATATATTTAAATATAAACCTTCTAATTCTTAGCAGTGTCTCTTCCTCCTTATAATTAGTCTTAGGTCCTTATATTAATATATTATCTAGAAATATATTATAGATATTAAGAATATTATCTGCTAGTATTCTTATAACTCCTTATATAAACTCTTATACTATATTTATTTATCCTTAGAATAATCTAGTATAGTGGGGAGAATCGGTGTAAAGAATGCAATTAGTTAAGAGGTTATATGCTTTTGCTTAAAGTCTTTAAAAAGTCTACAAGCAAAGCAAGAGAAGAGAGATAATACCTTTTAGTTACTTAGAATAAAATAATTAGCTTTTCCTTTCTATTATTGTTTAGTATCAGTTCAGCATTAGATTATTATTAGTTTACTATATTAGTTTATAGCTAGAGCTTCTCCTCTAGCTCTACTCTGAGCTCCGAAGCTAAATACTCTTCTCTTCCTTCTTAATACCTACTCGCTTAAAGACTCTATGCTAAGTCTTAATATATCTTCCTATAATAAATTGGAGCCAAATACGGGGGGCGTTAAAATATTAAGCAGAAATAAGGGAGAAAGGAGAACTAGAAGCTAAGGTTAAGGCTGAAGCTGAGGAAAGGGGTAAGAAGCGGTAAAAAAATAAGTAAAATAGCTGAGGAAGATTACCATTATAAACAGAAAGAGATAAATATACTTCTTAGATTAGCAGAGACAGCGAATATAATATAAGGCGAAAACGCGCATTAATAACGAGAGAAAGGAAAGACTGCTAAATATAAGGAAGAGCTCAGCAAATATAAAAGAGAAGTAGAAATTCAAAAGAAATAGGAAATTATTAAGCAAGAATTATTTATTAAAAAATAGAAGAATTTCTTACTATTATCTTTATTACTATTCCTTTAGAAAAATATAGAGAAAAGCACTAAACTTTTTGGCGTTAGTTAAAATAAAAGGACCTCTAACTTCTCAGTGTCGCCGGGTCTGGAGGCACAGATAGCTTAGGTATTTAAAAATGCAGGACTACTAATAGTATAGCTAATCCAGGTTATATTAGCTTCGCAGATGCCAATGCCTAGAAATCCTGGGGCACTATATTTTAAAGGAGATAATATTACTTATTACCTAAGGCTTTTTAAAAGGCTATATAAGGCGAATTAACTCCCGGAAGAGGAAAAAACTAAATAGTTTATAGACTATTATAGCCCATCGGTATTATTATAGATAAGTACTTAACCTAAATATAAAGAGAAGAACTACTTAAAACTGGCAGAAGCGACTAAATAAGAGTATACTTACTGTAATAAGTACCAAAGGAAATATAATATCTAATAGCTGGAAAGGTTTAAAAATGTAAAATATAATAGCTCTAAGGACCTAAAGGAATATAACTGAGAATATTAAGCTATATCGGAAGTGTTAGTAACTTCAGGTAAATTAAGCCGATACTTGCAGGGAGTTTAGTATCTTTAAGAATTTCTAAAGGAGTTTAAGCAGCAGATAGTTCAGGAGTTAAATATAGACTATTATACTCTATCTACTATTAAATACGCCAATTTCTATAAGAAGGTAGTAGACAGGATAAGAATAATTAAAACCCTTTACTACCTCAACAGCAGCGAACCAGAGAAAGATTAAGATATAGCGGCTTTAATAAAGGAGAAGGTAACTGAAGAAGATAATATATAACTTCTTATTAAACCTAATAGAACTTACCCGGATAAGAATAAAAGTAGGATTAAATAATAGAGCGCTAAAGTAAAGTCGACAGAGTAGTTATAGATTAATTAGTTAATAAAAGAGTTTAAAAAGTTGAAACTATATAGTATACAATATATAGGGAGGCTTAATAGTGGCATGCCTAATGCTGGCATAAATATGTAAGCCAGGGCGCCTTTAGGATTTAACCCGACTAAAGGATCTAGAATACCTCTAAACTTATATAACTTCTACTGGGCTCCTGATTATATTTAATTCTATTACCTAGATTTAAAAAGCCTCCTAAATTAGAAGCTTATCTATTAGGGAGAAGATTGCAAACTTTACTTTAGGCCGGAAGGATAGAATAGAAAAGTTATTTATCTTATATAGGGGAATATATCGCAAAAAGAGATTGTTAAACAGAGACTAAAGAAAGAGCAAAAGAATATTAGCTTAATTAGGTATAACATCCAGTCGATCATGCTAGGACAGCCTAGGGATAACTTAAGCTCTAAGGAAGAAGCTAGGGACATTATAGAAAATTACTACTCTGTTAATATAATAGGATTGGATAAGCCCTAAAGAGTGAAGAAAAGGCAAAACGGGACTAAATAATTATATAAGGAAAAATTATAGAAAGTAATTAAATAGGAATAGAGATTTCCTTCAGTTAAGATAAACTAATTCAGCAATTATTAGCCTCTGAGCATGATTAAGAAAGTGAGGATAGTTAAAGAAGAAATAAAGGATGCGCCTAAGCAGAGTGAGGATAAAAAGGTTATTAAGATAAAAGAGAAATAGAAGTTAAAGAGGTTTAAAGTTGCAAATAAGCTGAAAGGGACTATTGATATAATAGGGGTTATAAACTAGATATTGGATACTGGAGTTCAGATGTTAATTCGGGATCTTATCAGTCTATCTCCTAATTTGCACAAGGCCTTATTTACCTTGCAACCGCAGCAGGTGATAATAAAGGTAATATTCTATGATACTAAAGGAGTACAGTTTAATGCCTCTGTATTAAATACAAAGTATATGGTGAACAGTGCGGATTAGTGCACTTATACGTCCTTATAACTTAAGCCTCTTAATGAAGACAAAGTGCTATACACGGCCGCAACTCTGAAGTTGCCAATCAGAATTAATGGTTATAAAGAGACATGAAATATCATGGTAGATAGTGGAGCCGAAATTAATGTAATGCATAAAGATATGGTAAATTACTATAAACTCATTATAAGCCAGAAATTCAGAGGTAATATAATATCAGCAGATGGCGGGCAGACCCCTTTTATAGGTCTCTGTAAAGAGGTGCCTATATAAGTAGGATCTTTCTATTATAAGGTCCCTTTTTTTGTGGTAAATAACAAGATTAACTATAATTGTATTCTGGGACGGCCTTTTAAGTATTAAGCATATTTGCGGCACGTTGCTCTATTAGATGGGATAGTAAAGAGCATAATTTACTCTATGGACTGAAAGAATTAAGCCGTTATTCGGGTATTTTTAATAGATAACCTAAGAAACAAATTAAGGGAAGAGGTATTGCGCGATTTATTGTCCCGGGCATAAGAGTTGTTAAACTAGAGCTAGAAAGAAATAACAAATACTAGATTAGGAATAGAGAAGGCCTGCGGGAGCTATACTCAGTGAATAACATTAGCTTTGGAGCAAGCGAGGAAATTGAAAGTAAAGGGGTAGGGATATTTAAACCTACCAAATTAAACAAAGGAGTTAGAAGGTTATGGGGGTATAGACTGTCTAGAAGGTGTAACTTTTTTACCATAAAAATAAAATATTTTATTAATATGCGGTATAAGAAGAAATATAAAAAGGTTTATCTAATAAATATATTAAACAGACTTACAGCGGCTCTAGGGGGGTTATTGAAATAGAAAGAAGTTATTAGGGAGCGCTATTACAAAAACCCCTAAAGAAGCGTAAAAGAAATACACAGAGGATTTGCCGAATATATCTAGCCAAAGATATTAGATATTAAGAGAGGAATAAGATTAATACCGGACCGTCTAAAGAACCTTATTATAGGTAATAATTTATGGCTAAGAGAAAAAGAACTATTAATAAAGGTGCTTTTCACCCGAGAAGCGGTCCTTGCCTAGACTTTTAAAGAGATTAGATAAATGCGCCTAGAAGTTGTACCTCTAATTATTATTTGGACTATAGATTATAAACTATAGCAGATAAAAAGCTTCCCAATACTAAAGGCACTTTATAGCATAGCACAAGAAATAGTGAAAGAGAGGATAAATACAGGGATCCTTAAACGCAGTCAAGGACTCTATTAAAATCTATAGTTCTTAGTAAAAAAGAAAAGCGGTAAATATTAGCTGATTAATACAGCTATAGAAGTTAATTAAATAATAATATAAGATGCTAATCTGCCCCCTTCAGCTAATAAGTTCTTAGAAGAGTTCAGTAGAATGCTAGTGTTAACGCTTATAGACTTATTCTCTGGGTATAATTAGTTAGAGTTGGCTGAGGAATCGCGGGACTTAACAGCTTTCTATATGCCAGGGATCGGTTTAATTTATTAAGCTAGACTACCCCAAGGATGGATAAATATAGTATAGGAGTTTATGCGAGGAGTTATAAGAGTATTGGCAGATAATATTCCTGACATTTATAATATATTTCTAGATAATATACTAATATAAGGACCTAAGACCAATTATAGGGGGGAAAAGACGCTGCCGGGAATTAGAAGGTTTATATTTAAACATATCTAGAATATCGACAAGGTATTATACAGTCTTAAACTTGCAGATTTAATAATTACTGGGGAGAAATTATAATTTATAGTACTAGGAATTAAAGTGGTAGGCTATGTGTATAACGCTGAGGGGAGATATCCCGAGTTAGCTAAGATAATTAAGATCTTAGAGTAGCTATCTTATCAGAACTTATAGGAAGCGAGAGGATTTCTGGGAGTTACAGCCTATTACTGGATATAGATTAAAGAATATGCTACTAAAGCCGAGCCGATATACTTAATACTAAGGAAAGGATAAAACTTCTTTTAGGGGCCGGAATAATAAGAAGTAATAGACACCTTAAAAGTGGCCCTAATAATAGTACCAGCACTTAAGCCGATTAACTATAGAGAGGGAGGTATAATTATTATTAATACTAATGCCAATAACAGTAGATAGGGGGCTTAACTTGCTTAAGAAGAAAAGGAGTCTAATAAGAGATACTTAGCCAGATATAAAAGTAGAGTATAGATATAGGCAGAGAGGCAATATAATAAAGGAAAGCTAGAGTGCAGGGCAGTGCTAAAGGTGCTTTACAAATTCTGAGTATACCTATATAATATATATTTTTGACTAGAGATAGATGTAAAAACTCTAGTGGCGCAACTAAATAGAATAGCTATAGACCTCCCTAAGTTAGTGGTTGCTTAATAGATTGCTTAGATTCAGCTATTTAACTTTAATATTATCTATATATTAGGGAAAAAGAACTTAGTTATAGATAGGTTGTCTTAGAAGCTAATAATAGAGCAAGACCTAGAAGAGGCGGAAGATAATAATATAGAGGAATTTCTAGACCTACAGTTTTATACAGTCTATTATACTAGTGTGCAAGAGGTAGAATTAGATAATATCCCTTAATTGATACCTATATTGCATTAGTTAGAAAAATCTTTGCTAATCGCAGAATAGTTATAAACTATAATAAAACTGGATAATATAGACAGAGGACAGTACACTAAATTTAAGAAAGAGGCCCTGAAGTATATAGTACAAGATAGTATGCTTTTCTAGAGAGTATGACAAAATCAGCTTTGCTGCATAGTTGTTGACGATAAAGAAAAATAAAAGGAAATTCTTATAGCTCTTTATAAAAAGTATAAATATTGTAAGTATAAAGCGACTTATTAAAAGGTGGCTAATCAATATTAATAAAAAGGCCTGTATGAGTATATTGCTAGATAGGTAAAGATATATAATAAGTGCTAGAAAGCAGATAAAGAATATATAGAAGAAGCTTTATAATTAATATTTATTCTATTAGGGAGATTGAAGCTATATTTAGATATCTGTAAGATTATACCGCCTAGCAAGGGAAAGACTTATATTGCTATACTTTAGGACGACTTCGGCTAAGTTAAATACAGAGCCTTTAGCAGCCTTACTTTAGGAGCTATTACTAAGTTCTTATAGGAAGACTAGATTTATTATTGGGGAGTAATAGAGACTCTTATTAATAACAGAGGACCAGAGAATAAAACTGCAGTTAATATATTAGTACAGAAGTATAAGATTAACTATATTAAAGTCTTGCTATATAACCTGTAAGCGAACAGAGCAGTTAAAGTTATATATAAGTCTTTTATATATAGTATTAGAAAACTTATAAAAAGAATAGGGGTAAATTAGGTAGATTATCTACTGGCAGTAATCTAGGCGGATAGGAATATAGTTAAGACCTTTATAGGCTTAATATTATTTAGAGCAGTTATAGGATATAATGCTGTACTGCTAATTAAACTAGAAGTGCCTACCTAGAAGACTTTAGCATAAGATAAGGTTAGGACTATAGAAGATCTTCTACTCCTTCACGCATAACAGATAGAGCTCTAAGATTAGGATATAGAAGAGGCCCGACTTCGCGTCTAATGTAAAAGAGAAGCTGGTAAGGAAGTCTTTAACAATAAAAAACAGCTTTGCGAAAAATAACTAATAGAAGGACAGCTTATTCTGCTTTATAATATAAAACTTAAGATGTCTTACTCTATAAAACTGGTATACTACTAGCTCAGATTATATAGGATTAAAGAAGTCTTTAGGAAAGGATCCTATAAGCTTAAGGAGTTAGATAGTACACCTTTTAGGGACCCGATTTATAGGAATTGCTTAAAAGGCTATTATTTATAAGAGGACTAAAATGAAATATTAACTACAAGTAATAATATAGCACCTGAGTAAAAAAATCAGTAACTGAGTAATAATAATAATAATGCAGACTGGATACCACCTGGATTAAAATATACAGTTGTGGTCCCAGCACCCTCCTTCTAAAAATGTCAGTTTAGAAGGAGAGAAGTAGAAAGCTAGCAGTGAAGCAAGTTTAATGCTAAGTAAGAATGCTACGATAGGAAGAGAAGGAGGGTGAACTTAAGATAAGGGCGTCTTTTTTTGGGGAGGGGAAGGATTTAAAGATGCCTGAAGATAATTAAGAAAGAAGAAAAAGAGAGATAACTGAAAAACACGTGATATTGGCTTAAATACCTTGAAAAAGTCTATAAATAAAGCCAAAAATAGAAAATATTAGATAAAGAATATAAGTAACAAATAAAGAATTCTTACCTTATTATAAAAACCTTATTTTTTATATTATATAACACCACAGCGGAAGTGACTGGAGACTAAATTAAGCTAAACTTAACCCTATCTTACCTTTTAAGTATATCTTTTTACTTAGAAACTATTTTGAAGAGTTGCTTTATGAAGATATGCATTAAAAATAGAAAAAAACGCACTAGAAATATGAAATATTATCTGTTAGGACAAAGCTTTTTAACTCAGAATATATATATATACTACAGTTAGCAAAATTTGTGAGCTTATAAAGGAGATAATAAGTAAGGCCAATAATAAAGAAGAGAAGGTTTAGTTTATAAGTAATATAGCAGCAATTATTTCAAATTTTTAAAGCAGGCACGATAAAGCAGCTAGTAATTTTTATAATTTCCTGAACTAATAAAAGCTATTAGAAGAAGTAAGAAAGAAAAAAGTACTAGCTGTTAATAAGCTGAAAGAATTAAAAATATAAACAGAAAAGAACTATAAATATGCTAATAAAGGTTATTATAAAGCCATAGAGAAATAGGGCTAAGAGACTATAGACTAAGTCTTGTTGATTATTAGAAAGTTATACTAGACCTTAGTAGCTATAGGAGGATTAGCTTTTAATACTAGAGACTAGAGAATAGCGGCTGTGTATCTAACAAGAGTATAGGTTAATAGACTTTATAATATTAGGAGATAAAGAATATTAACTGAAAAGAGCCTTTAACTAACTAATATTAGAAAGGCAAGAGATATCTTAAGAAAAGCCCTCAGCGGAGAAAGACTAATTTTTTAAAAGCCTATTAATAAAAAGCTATAAGAGGTTAGAATAAGAGTAGGGGAGAATAATCTTCTAGAGGAGATTATGGGAGAAGAGAAAGAATATCAGATAAAAGATTTAGGTGAGAGTTTATTAATAGATCTGATATTAGATAAAAAAGAGAAAAGCATAGAGGAGGAGGAAAAAGGGAAAAAGAAGATTAAGAGTCCTAAGAAGCCGAAAGGGGAAAAGAAGCTTAAGACTTAAGATAAGGAGAAACAGCTAGAAAAAGGATGTGAATATAAGGTTGGCATATCTATATTAATAGAAAAGGCTATTGCTAACCTAGAAGGCGAAGAAGTACTAGAACTTTTAAGGGAAGAAAGGATTAAACCCGCTGCTATATGCTAAGTTTATGTTAAAAAAGTATAAAGCGTAATAGGACTGAGGAGTGCAGAAGATAATATCTTTAGAGAAAGGTTAAAAACGCTTATAGATAGTGACGATAACTTCAAATCCTAGAATACTAATATAGACCACTGGAAATGGTTTTAATGGGGATAGAGACTTAACGCTAACCTCGAGGATTATTGCTGCCTGGATAAGGGGGAAACTAAAGCATAATCCTGGCTAAGTGGACTAAATATAAGCGCTGAGGAGGTCGGAGAAGTTTTACAGTAGGTTGATTCTAGGAAGATTAACTTAATCTGCGAGCCTTATATATAATTATTGGCCAATATAATTAGCATAAGGGAGGATATGTCTATAAAAGAAGCTAGAGGAGTATTAAAAGCAGTAAGAAATATAAAGCTGGCAGTAGTAAAGCAGTAGAAGAAGGGATTATTTAGAGCAATAACCCATCCTTATAGAAGTTTACTTGAAGAAACCAAATAGTCTATAAATAAAACCTCTAGAGGTAAATAGGTAACAGAACCTCCCAGCAGAGCCTTAGGAACTAATATAAAGCCCTCCTTTTCTGTGGTAAACCTGGAAGACTCCTTTATTAAAAAAAAAACCGGGCACCCGAAAGATATACAAAACACTAGAACTGTATAATTTAAAGATAATATAGAGGCTAAGCAGATACTAGGCACACCCAGCAATAGCTAGGTTGAAGGAAGAATAAAGAGTCCTATTCTAGGAAGTCCTAAAAGCATAGAAGATAGAGATAATACAAAAGTTAAAGAATCCTTATCTAAAGACCTTCTCCTCAAGAAATCCCCGGCGTTAGGGATAGTTTAACTGTTTAGAGATCTTGGGTTAATTAATACAGATACTTCTAGTGATATACCGAGCAGTTTGTACTGTAAAGTCTGAGATAACCTATATAAGGCTGAAGAGTATCCCGAATCTAAGTATGGGGATAAAAAACATTTTAACCTAAGCGAAGAAGACTTTACCCTGAATAAGATACGGGACTAATATATTTAGTTAAGTATTGCAATAAGGGAGGACTTTAACTATTGGGAAGCGAATGGGGTTTTCTAGATTATACCCTTTGAAGGGAAACTGGTAAAAGGGATATTATAATATGCTACTACAGAAGCGAAAATAGCCCTTTATTATAAGAAGGAGGGTGAAGGAATAGTAGGGCTTAAGAACTTATCTAGGAGTATTCTCTAGAAGGTTGTTGTGTAAGATATCCGGATCTATTTGATCTGGTTAGTGCTATATAGTTACGGCGAATACAGGCTATAGGTCCGGTATCTCAGAGGATATAAGCTAAGAGCATTAAATATAGAGACTGCTATCCCTAAGGGAGGAATAGGCTAAAGCTTTATAACCCTGGGAACTGGACTAATTGCCAGAGATAAATCTGAGGAAACTATAGGCTTAAGAGATATTGTACTTAGGCGGGGAGAAGTAACTTTTGTTAGTGATTTGTATTAG
The DNA here is from genome assembly GCF_004022145.1 of Paecilomyces variotii. Taxonomy (NCBI): domain Eukaryota; kingdom Fungi; phylum Ascomycota; class Eurotiomycetes; order Eurotiales; family Thermoascaceae; genus Paecilomyces; species Paecilomyces variotii. The sequence continues at coordinate 13,874 of NW_021167167.1, forward strand.
CTAATATTAGAGAATTAGGGAATAAATCTTAATAGTATCTGCTGTTTTGATTATAGGGAGTAAGATAAGATAAGATTTGACTAAGAAGGATCCGGGCCTTTTAATATCTAGGTAAATAGAGTTATAGCTATAGGCAGAGCGATACTCAGTTAGCTAAACTGGGATTGCTTAGAAGTCGAAGCAGAGCTATACTTTATACTAAAGCAAGATATATTATCAGTTCGAGATTATCTGCGGAGGAAAGGAACTCAGCTTTATGAGTTAGGGGTTTTAAGGTATATATAACACTAGAAACTGGAGCATTCCTGCTTTAGAAACAATTTATAGTATTAGAAGGAGGAGATAGTGTAGACTGTAATAACTAAGGAAGGCAGATGGGGGCATTTGCTCTCGGAGGAGGGGAGGCTATATAATGGGGAGGATTGGTGTAAAGAATGCAATTAGTTAAGAGGTCATATGCTTTTGCTTAAAGTCTTTAAAAAGTCTATAAACAAAGCAGGAGAAGAGAGATAACACCTTTCAATTACTCAGAATGAAATAATTAGCTTTTCTTTTCTATTATTGTTCAGTATCAGTTCAGCATTAGATTATTATTGGTTTACTATGTCAGTTTACAGCCAGAGCTTCTCCTCTAGCTCTACTCTGAGCTCCGAAGCCGAATACCCTTCTCTTCCTTCTCAATACCTACTCGCTCAAAGACTCTATGCTGAGTCTTAATACGTCTTCCCACAACACTAGCTTAATAAATTAAACTAATTTTTAGTATATAAAAAGCTATTAAGTCCTGTAATTCCTTAGCTAGTTCTAATTAATTATACTTAGAGAATAAGTCTATAAGTATTAATATTAGTATTTTACTAAACTCTTCTAAGAACTTATTAGTTAAAGAGAGTAGATTAATATCTTATATTATTACTTAATTAACTTTTATAGCTATATTAATTAGCTAATATTTATTGCTTTTCTTTTTTATTAAGAACTATAGATTTTAATAAGGTCCTTAACTATATTTAAGAATCTCTATATTTATTCTCTTTTTTATTATTCCTTATATTATACTATAAAATATCTTTAATATTAGAAAGCTTTTTATTTATTATAGTTTATAATCTATAGTCTAAATAATAATTAAAGGTATAATTTCTAGGCGTATTTATCTAATCTTTTTAAAGATTTAGGTAAGAGCTATTTTTTAGGTAAAAAATATCTTTATTAATAGTTTTTTCTCTCTTAGCTATAAATTATCTTCTATAATAAGATTCTTTAGATAGTTTAATATTAGTCTTATTTCTCTCTTAATATCTAATATCTTTAGCTAAATATATTTAATAAATCTTCTATATATTTTTTTTATACTTCTTTAGGGGTTTTTATAATAATACTTTCTAATAACTTCTTTTTATTTTAATAACTCTCTTAAAGCTATTATAGGTCTATTTAATATATTTATTAAATAAACCTTTTTATATTTTTTCTTATACTATATATTAATAGAATATTTTATTTTTATAATAAAAAAGTTATACCTTCTAAATAGTTTATACCCCTATAACTTTTTAACTCCTTTATTTAATTTAATAAGTTTAAATATTTTTACCTCTTTAGTTTTAATTTTTTTGCTTATTTTAAAGCTAATATTATTTACTAAGTATAGCTCCTATAGGCTTTCTCTATTCTTAGTCTAATATTTATTATTCTTTTCTAGCTTTAATTTAATAACTCTTATACTTAGGACAATAAATTATATAATATCTCTTTTCTTAACTTATTTCTTAGGTTATCTATTAAAAATACCTATACTACTGCTTAATTCTTTTAGTCTATAGAATAAATTATACTTTCTACTATTTTATCAGATAAGGCTATATATCTTAAGCGTGCTTAATATTTAAACAGTTATCCTAAGATGCAGTTATAATTAATCCTATTATTTACTATAAAGAAAGGGACCTTATAATAGAAGGATTTTACCTATATAGGTATTTCTTTATAGAGACTTATAAAAGGAGTTTATCTGCTATCTGCTAAAATTATATTGCCCTTAAACTTCTAGCTTATAATAAGCTTATAGTAATTTACTATATCTCTATGCATTATATTAATTTTAGCTTCGCTATCTATTATAACATTTTATAGCTCTTTATACTTATTAATTTTAATAGGTAGTTTTAGAGTTATAGCCGCGTATAATACCCTATTATTATTAAGAGGCTTAAGTTACGATAATATATAAGTATACTAGTCTAAACTGTTTACCATATATTCTGCATTAGATACTAAAGTATTAAACTATATAGCTTTAGAGTTGTAGAATAATGCCTTAGTTATTACTAGTTGCAGTTAAGGGGTAAATAAGGCTTTATAAAGCCTAGGAGATAATTTAATAAGATCCCTAATAGATATTTAAACCCTAGTATCTAAAATCTAGTTTATAATACCTATTATATCTATAATCCCTTTTAGTTTATTTACTACTTTAAACTTTCTTAGAGATAGTTTCCCTCTTATCTTAGTTATCTTCTCGCTTTTATCTAGTTTAGGTACTTCTTTTATATCTTTATCTACTACTCTTACTTGCTTAATTATATTTAATAGCTAATAATTACTAAACCGGTTTATTTTAACTAAGAGAAATCTTTACTCTTATTTAATTATTCTTTGCAGTTTTTCCTTATGCTATTATTTAGTCCCACTCTGTCTCTTCTTTATTCCTTAAGGCTTCTCTAATCCTATTATATTAACCGAATAGTAATCTTCTATAATATCGCTAGCTTCTTTCTTAGAGCTTAAGTTATTACTAGTCTGTCTTAGTATAATAGACTATATATTGTATTTAATTAAACTAACTTACTTCTATTTCTTCTTTAGTCTCTATTTAATAATTACCTTTTATAATATATTTCTTTAGATAAAGTAAATAACTTCTCTATTTTACCCTTTTAGTCTAAAATAAAGTTTATAGTCTTCTCTTTAATAAATAAGTTTTTAATTTAAGAGATTCTTTAAATTTAAGTAATAAGGTTAAATATAATTAAGAGCCTAGTAAAAGTTATATAAGTTTAGAAGAATTTTAAATTCTTTAGCTAGAGCAAATCTTAAAGATACTCTAGCTTATATATTTATACTAGTATTAGGTATACTATTATTAGGCCTCCTTATATACTATATATTATATAGTTTTAACTTCTTAAACTCTTTTATTAACTAATTAATCTATAACTGCTTTATTAACTTTATTTTAATACTCTATTATTTAGTCCTATTCTTATTCTTATTTAAGTAAGTTCTATTAAGTTTAATAAAAAGTCGCATATTATCTTTTTTAATTATTTTCTCCTTTATTAAAGCTATTATATCTTAATCTTTCTCTAGTTTTCTACTATTAAAGTAAGAAAGAGTTTTAATTATTTTTACTCTATCTGCTACTTCTTTATAGAAATTAATATATTTAATAATAGATAGAGTATAATAGTCTATATTTAACTCTTAAATTACTTACTGCTTAAGCTCTTTTATAAAATCCTTAAAGATATTAAACTCCCTATAAGTATTAGCTTAATTTATCTAAAGTTATTAATACTTCTAATATAGCTTAATATTCTTAGTTATACTTTCTTAAATCCTTAGAGCTATTATATTTTATATTTTTAAACCTTTCTAGCTATTAGATATTATATTTCTTTTAATGCTTATTATAATAAGTATACTCTTATTTAGTTACTTCTGCCAGTTTTAAGTAGTTCTTCTCCTTATATTTAAGTTAAGTATTTATTTATAATAATACTGATAGGCTATAATAGTCTATAAATTATTTAATTTTTTCCTCTTTTAAGAGTTAATTTACCTTATATAGTCTTTTAAAAAGCCTTAGATAATAAATAATATTATCCCCTTTAAAATAAAGTACTCTTAGATTTTTAGGTATTAATATTTATAGAGCTAATATAACCTAGATTAATTATACTATTAGTAGTCCTATATTTTTAAATGCTTAAGCTATTTATACCTCTAGACTTAGTAATATTAAGGAGCTAGAAGTCTTTCTATTTTAACTAATGCTAAAAAGATTAGTGCTTTTTTCTATATTTTTTTAAAGGAATAGTAATAAAGATAATAATAAGAAGTTCTTTTATTTTTTAATAAATAGTTCTTATTTAATAATTTCTTATTCCTTCTAAATTTCTGCTTCTCTTTTATACTTATTAAGCTCTTCCTTATATTTAGTAGTTTTTTCTTTTTTTTATTGCTAATATATATTTTTACCCTATATTATTTTTACTATCTCTACTAATTTAAAAGATATATTTATCTCTTTCTATTTATAATAGTAATCTTCTTTAATTATTTTATTTATCTTTTTACTGCTTCTTATCTCTTTTTTTAACTTTAGCTTTAATCTTGGCTTCTAATTCTTCTTTCTCCTTTATTTCTACTTAATATTTTAATATTTCTTATATTTGGCTCTATTTTATTATAAGAAGATATATTAAGACTTAATATAGAGTCTTTAAGTAAGTAGGTATTAAGAAGGAAGAGAAAAATATTTAACTTTAGAACTTAGAGTAGAGTTAGAGAAGAAGCTCTAGCTGTGAACTAATATAGTAAACCAATAATAATTTAATACTAAACTGATACTAAATATTAATAGAAAGGTAAAGCTAATTGTTTTATTCTGAATAACTAAAAGGTATTTCCCCTCTTTATCCTCTACTGCTTTACTTATAGACTTTTTAAAGACTTTAAGTAAAAGTATATAATCTCTTAACTAATTATATTCTTTACGTCGATCCTCCCTACTATAATATTAATCCTATATCTTATTTAAGGTAAAGTTTTCTTTATTTAGATTAAAATATTTTCTGTTCTTATATTTAGATTTAGGATACTCTTTAGCTTTATATAGATTATCTTAAGCTTTATAATATAAACTACTAAGTATATTACTAGAAGTATTTATATTAATTAATCTAAGATCTTTAAATAGTTAAACTATTCTTAATACTAAAGATTTCTTAGGGAGAAGGTTTTTAGATAAGGTTTTTTTAACTTCTATATTATCTTTATCTTTTATACTTTTAAAACTTCTTAAAATAAGACTCTTTATTCTTTCTTTAACTTAGCTATTATTAGATATATTTAGCATCTGTTTAGCCTTTAAATTATTTTTAAATTATATAGTTCTAATATTTTATATATCTTTTAAATGCCTAGTTTTTTTCTTAATAAAGAGGTCTTCTAGGTTTACTATAGAAAAAAAGGGCTTTATATTAATTCTTAAGGCTCTGCTAGGAGGTTCTATTACCTATTTATTTTTAAAGATTTTATTTATAGACTATTTAATTTCTTTAAGTAAATTTTTATAAAGATAAGTTATTACTCTAAATAATCCCTTCTTCTATTATTTTATTACTGCTAGCTTTATATTTCTAACTATTTTTAATACTCCTCTAGTTTTTTTTATAAATATATTCTCTTTTATACTAATTATATTAGCTAATAATTATATATATAGCTTATAAATTAAGTTAATCTTCTTAGAATTAACCTACTATAAGACTTTTTTAACTTTTTTAGTACTTATATTTAGTCTATTTAGCTAAGATTATATTTTAGTTTTTCTCTTATCTAGGCAGTAATAATCTTTAAGATTAGTATTAAGTCTCTATCTCTATTAAAACTATTTCTAGTAGTTTATATTAATACTCTAGTATTTAAGGTTATTATTATTATTTATAAGTATTTTTAACCTTTCTCTAAGAATATTATCTTTTATATTCTTTAATCTTATTATGCTTTATATTTTTTTAATATAAACTTAGTATATAGCTGCGGGTTTAATTTTTTCTTCTCTTAAAAATTTTAATATTTTTTTATTTTTTAAGTTAGTAATAGCTTTTTCTATTAATATAGATATATTAACTTTATATTTATATTTTTTTTCTAGCGTTTTCCCCTTATTTTAAGTCTTAAACTTCTTTTCTCCTTTTAGCTTTTTAGGACTTTTAGTCCTTTTCTTCTTTTTCTTCTTCTTTTTTATACTTTTCTTTCTTTTATTTAATATTAGATTTACTAATAAGCTCTTATCTAAATTTTTTATTTAGTATTCTTTCTCTTCTCTTATAATTTCCTCTAAAAGATTATTTTTTTTTATTCTTATTTTAATCTTTTGTAATTTTTTATTAATAAGCTTTTAAAAAATTAATTCTTCTTTACTAAGGGCTTTTCTTAAGATATCTTTTGCCTTTCTAATATTAGTTAATTAAAGGCTTTTTTTAGTTAATATTTTTTATCTCTTAATATTATAAAGTCTATTAATCTATATTCTTACTAAATATATAGCTATTATTTTCTAATTTCTAATACTAAAAGCTAATTCTCTTATAGCTATTAAGGTCTAATATAACTATTTAATAATTAATAAGACTTAGTCTATAGTCTCCTAGCCTTATTTCTCTATAGCTTTATAATAACCTTTATTAATATATTTATAATTCTTTTCTGCTTATATTTTTAATTCTTTCAGCTTATTAATAGCTAATACTTCTTTTTTCTTATTTCTTCTAATAGCTTCTATTAGTTTAAAAAATTATAAAAATTACTAGCTGCTTTATTATACTTGCTTTAAAAATTTAAAATAATTATTACTATATTACTTATAAACTAAACCTTTTTTTTTATTATTAGCCTTACTTATTATCTTTTTTATAAGCTTATAAATTTTGCTAATTGTAGTATATATATATATTTTAAGTTAAAGAGCTTTATCTTAATAGATAATATTTTATATTTCTAATATATTTTCTTCTATTTTTAATATATATCTTTACAGAATAACTTTTTAAAATAGTTTTTAAGTAAAAAGCTATACTTAAAAGATAAGATAAGGTTAAGTTTAGCTTAATTTAGTCTCTAGTTATTTCTGCTATAATATTATATAATATAAAAAATAAGGTTTTTATAATAAGGTAAGAATTCTTTATTTATTGCTTATATTCTTTATTTAATATTTTCTATTTTTAGCTTTATTTGTAGACTTTTTTAAGATATTTAAGCTAATATTATATATTTTTTAGTTATCTCTTTTCTTCTTCTTTTTTAATTATTATTAGGTATCTTTAAATTCTTCCTCTCCCTTAAAGAAGATACCCTTATTTTAAGTTTATCCTCCTTTTCTTCTTATTATAATACTAATACTTATTTTATTATTATTCTTCTATTTCTTCTTCTTTTAAATTAACTTCTTATCTTACTTTACTACTAGCTTTCTGCTTCTTTTCTTTTAAGCTAATATTTTTAAAAGAAGGGTATTAGAATAATAATTATATATATTAATCTAAGTAATATTTAGTCTATATTATTATTATTATTACTTAATTATTAATTTTCTTACTTAAGTACTATATTATTACTTGCAGTTTATATCTTATTTTAATTCTCTTATAAATAATAGCTTTTTAAGCAATTCTTATAAATTAAATCTCTAAAAAGTATATTATCTAACTTCTTAAACTTATAGAATCCTTTCTTAAGGACTTTTTTAATCTAATATAGTCTAAACTAGCAGTATACTAGTTTTATAAAGTAAGGTATCTTAAGCTTTATATTATAGAGTAAAATAAGCTATTCTTTTATTAGTTATTTTTTATAAAGCTATTTTTTATTATTAAAGACTTTCTTACTAGCTTCTCTTATATATTAGATATAAAATTAGGCTTTTTCTATATCTTAATCTTTAAGCTTTATTTATTATATGTAAAGAAGTAAAAGATCTTCTATAGTCCTAACCTTATCCTATACTAAAATATTCTAGATAGGTACTTTTAATTTAATTAGTAATATAGTATTATATCTTATAATTACTCTAAATAGTATTAAACTAATAAAAGTCTTAATTATATTCTTATTTACCTAGATTACTACTAGTAAATAGTTTATTTAATTTATTTCTATTCTTTTTATAAGTTTCTTAATGCTATATATAAAGGACTTATATATAACTTTAACTATTTTATTTACTTATAAGTTATATAATAAGACTTTAATATAGTTAATCTTATACTTCTATATTAATATATTAATTATAGCCTTATTCTTTAATCTTTTATTATTAATAAAAGTCTCTATTACTCTTTAATAATAAATTTAATCTTTTTATAAGAACTTAGTAATAGCTCTTAAAATAAGGCTATTAAGAGCTTTATATTTAACTTAGCTAAAGTTATCTTAAAATATAATAATATAAGTCTTTCTCTTACTAGTATTATAGAAAGACATATTAAGACTTAATATAGAGTCTTTAAGCGAGTAGGTATTAAGAAGAAAGAGAAAAGTATTTAGCTTTAGAGCTTAGAGTAGAGCTAGAGAAAAAGCTCTAGCTGTAAACTAATATAATAAACTAATAATAATCTAATACTGAACTAATACTAAATAATAATAAAAAAGAAAAGCTAATTATTTTATTCTAAATAATTAAAAGGGTATTATTCCCCCTTTTCTCCTGCTTTATTTATAAACCTTTTAAAGACTTTAAGTAAAAACACATAATCTCTTAACTAATTATATTTTTTATACCAATCCTTCCTATTATATAGTCTCCTCTTCTTTAAGAATAAATACCTTTATTTGCCTTCTTTAGTTATTATAGTCTATATTATCTCCTTTTTTTAATATTATAAATTATTCCCGAAGCAGGAATACTCTAGTTTTTGGTATTATATATATCTTAAAACCTCTAACTTATAAAGCTAAGTTCCTTTTCTTTACAGATAATCTTAAATTGATAATATATCTTATTTTAATATAAAGTATAGCTCTGCTTTAACTTCTAAGTAATCTTAGTTTAGTTAATTAAGTATTACTCTGTCTATAGTTATAACTCTATTTCTTTAGATATTAAAAGGCCCGGATCTTCCTTAATTAGATTTTATCTTATCTCGCTTCTTATAATTAAAACAGTAGATATTATTAAAATCTATTCCCTAATTCTTTAATACTAGTTAATATAAATTGCTGATAAAAATTACTTCTCCTTACCTAAGTATAATGTCTCTTAGGCCTATAGTTTTCTCAGACTTATCTCTAATAATTAGTCTAGTCCTTAAGATTATAAAGCTCTAGCCTATTCCTCTCTTAGGGATAGTAGTCTCTATATTTAATATTCTTAGCTTATATCTTCTAAGATATTAGATCTATAGCCTATATTTACTATAACTATATAGCGCTAATTAGATTAAATAGATCTAAATATCTTGCGCAATAACCTTCTAGAGAATACTCTTAAATAAGTTCTTAAGCCTTATTAATTCTTTATTCTCTTTTTTATAATAAAGGGCTGCTTTTACTTTAATAGTAATATATTATAATATTTTTTTTACTAATTTCTCTTTAAAAGGCATAATCTAGAAAACCCTATTTATTTCTTAATAGTTAAAATCCTTCCTTATTATAATACCTAATTAGATATATTAGTCTTATATCTTATTTAGGGTAAAGTCTTTTTTACTTAGGTTAAAATATTTTCTGTCTTTATATTTAGATTTAAGATATTCTTTAGCCCTATATAGGTTATCTTAGGCTTTATAATATAAGCTATTAAATATATTACTAGAAGTATCTATATTAATTAACCTAAGATCTCTAAATAGTTAAACTATCTCTAATGTTAGGGATTTCTTAAGGAAAAGGTCTTTAGATAATAATTCTTTAATTTCTATATTATCTCTATCTTTTATACTTTTAGGACTTCCTAAAATAGGACTTTTTATTCTTCTTTTAACCTAGCTATTACTAGGTATACTTAGTATTTGCTTAGCCTTTATATTATCTTTAAATTATATAGTTTTAGCGTTCTATATATCTTTTAGGTGCTTAGTTTCTTTCTTAATAAAGGGGTCTTCTAGGTTTATTATAGAAAAGGAGGTTTTTATATTAGTTTTTAAGGCTCTATTAAGAGGTTTTATTACTTATTTATTTTTAGAGATTTTGCTTATAAATTATTTAGTTTCTTTAAATAAACTTCTATAAAGATAGGTTATTACTTTAAATAGTCTCTTTTTCTACTGCTTTACTATTGCTAGCTTTATATTTCTAATTATTTTTAATACTTCTTTAGCTTCTTTTATAGATATATTCTCCCTTATACTAATTATATTGGCTAATAATTATATATAAGGCTTGCAGATTAAATTAATCTTCTTAGAATTAATTTATTATAAGACTTCTTTAATTTCTTTAGCACTTATATTTAGTCTATTTAGTTAGGATTATATTTTAGTTTCCCCCTTATCTAGGCAGTAATAATCCTTAAGGTTAGCGTTAAGTCTCTATCTCTATTAAAACCATTTCTAGTAGTCTATATTAATATTCTAGGATTTAAGGTTATTATTACTATCTATAAGCATTTTTAACTTTTCTCTAAGAATATTATTTTTTATACTTCTTAGTCCTATTATACTTTATACTTTTTTAATATAAACTTAGTATATAGCGGCAGGTTTAATCTTTTCTTTCTTTAAAAGTTCTAGTATTTTTTTACTTTTTAGGTTAATAATAGCCTTTTTTATTAATATAGATATATTAATCTTATATTTATATCTTTTTTTTAGCTATTTCCCCTTATCTTAAGTCTTAAGCTTTTTTTCCCCTTTTAGCTTCTTAAGACTCTTAATTTTCTTCTTTTTTTTTTCTTTCTCTTCTATACTTTCTTCTCCTTTATCTAATATTAGATTTATTAATAAGCTCTTACCTAAATCTTTTATTTAATATCCTTCCTTTTTTTCTATAATCTCTTCTAGAAGATTATTCTCCCTTATTTTTATTTTAATCTCTTATAGCTTTTTATTAGTAGGTTTTTAAAAAATTAGTCCTTCTCTACTAAGGGCTTTTCTTAAGATATCTCTTACCTTTCTAATATTAATTAGTTAAAGGCTCTTTTTAATTAGTATTTCTTATCTTCTAATATTATAAAGTCTATTAATTTATACTCTTACTAAATACATAGCTGCTATTCTCTAGTTTCTAGTATTAGAAGCTAATTCTCCTATAGCTATTAAGGTCTAATATAACTTTTTAATAATTAATAAGACTTAGTCTATAGTCTCCTAGCTTTATTTCTCTATAGCTTTATAGTAATCTTTATTAGCATATTTATAGTTCTTTTCTGCTTATATTTTTAATTCTTTTAGCTTATTAATAGCTAATACTTTTTTTTTTTTTACTTCTTTTAATAGCTTCTATTAGTTTAAGAAATTATAAAAATTATTAGCTGCTTTATTATATCTGCTTTAAAAATTTAAAATAATTGCTGCTATATTACTTATAAACTAAATCTTCTCTTCTTTATTATTAGCCTTATTTATTATCTCCTTTATAAGCTTATAAATTTCACTAACTATAGTATATATATATATATTCTGAGTTAAAGAGCTTTATTCTAACGGATAATATTTTATATTTCTAGTATATTTTCTTCTATTTTTAATGTATATCTTTATAAAATAATTCTTTAAAATAGTTTCTAAATAAAAAGATATACTTAAAAAGTAAGATAAGGTTAAGTTTAGCTTAATTTAGTCTCTAATTACTTTCGCTGTAGTATTATATAATATAAAAAATAAGGTTTTTATAATAAGGTAAGGATTCTTTATTTATTACTTATATTCTTTATCTAATATTTTCTATTTTTAACTTTATTTATAGACTTTTTTAAGATATTTAAGCTAATATCATATGTTTTTTAATTATCTCTTTTTTGCTTCTTTTTTAATTATTATTAGATATCTTTGAATTCTTCCTTTCCCTTAAAAAAGACGCCCTTATCTTAAGTTTATTCTCCTTCTCTTTTTATTATAGCACTAATACTTATTTTACTATTATTTTTCTGTTTCTTCTCCTTTTAAACTAGCTCCTTATCTTATTTTACTACTAGCTTTTTACTTCTCTTCTTTTAAGCTAATATTTTTAAAAGGAGGGTATTAGAACTATAATTATATATTCTAATCTAGGTAATATCTAGTCTGTATTATTATTATTATTACTTAATTGCTAATTTTCTTACTTAGGTATTATATTATCTCTTACAGTTAGTATTTTATTTTAGTTCTCTTATAAATAATAGCCTTTTAAGTAATTCTTATAAATTAGGTCTCTAAAAGGTATATTATCTAACTCTTTAAGCTTATAAGATTCTTTTCTAAGGACTTCTTTAATCCTATATAGTCTAAGCTAATAGTATGCCAGTTTTATAAAGTAAGATATCTTAAGCTTTATATTATAAAGCAGAATAAGCTATCCTTTTATTAATTATTCTTCGCAAAGCTATTTCTTATTATTAAAGATTTTCTTACTAGCTTCTCTTATATATTAGATATAAAGTTAGGCCTCTTCTATATCCTAATCTTAGAGCTCTATTTATTATATATAAAGAAATAAAAGATCTTCTATAGTCTTAACCTTATCTTATGCTAAAGTCTTCTAAATAGGCACTTCTAGTTTAATTAGCAATATAGCGTTATATCTTATAATTGCTCTAAATAGTATTAAGCCTATAGAAATCTTAACTATATTCTTATCTGCCTAGATTATTGCTAGTAAGTAATCTACTTAATTTATTCTTATTCCTTTTATAAGTTTTCTAATACTATATATAAAGGACTTATATATAACTTTAACTGCTCTATTTGCTTGCAGGTTATATAGCAAGACTTTAATATAGTTAATCTTATACTTCTATACTAATATATTAATTATAGCTTTATTCTCTAGTTCTTTATTATTAATAAGAGTCTCTATTACTCTCTAATAATAAATCTAGTCTTCTTATAAGAACTTAGTAATAGCTCTTAAAATAGGGCTATTAAGGGCTCTATATTTAACCTAGCTAAAGTTATCTTAAAGTATAGTAATATAAGTCTTTCTCTTACTGGGTAGTATAATCTTATAGATATCTAGATATAGCTTTAATCTCCCTAGTAGAATAAATATTAATTATAAAGCTTCTTTTATATATTCTTTATCTGCTTTCTAGTATTTATTATATATCTTTACCTATTTAGCAATATACTTATATAGGCCTTTTTACTAATATTAATTAGCTACTTTTTAATAAATTACTTTATACTTATAATATTTATACTCTTTATAAAGGGCTATAAGAATTTTCTTTTACTTCTTCTTATTATTAATAATTATATAATAAGACTAATTTTATTATACTCTCTAGAAAAGTATATTATCTTAAACTATATACTTTAGGGCCTCTTTCTTAAACTTAGTATATTATCTTCTATCTATATTATCTAGTTTTATTATAATTTATAACTATTTTATAATTAATAAAGACTTTTCTAACTAATATAATATAGGTATTAACTAAGAGATACTATTTAATTTTACCTCTTATATACTAATATAATAGACTGTATAAAACTATAGGTCTAAGAATTTCTCTATATTATTATCTTCTGCCTCTTCTAGGTCTTACTCTATTACTAGCTTCTAAGATAACTTATTTATAACTAAGTTCTTTTTCCCTAATATATAGATAATATTAAAGTTAAATAATTAAATTTAAGCAATTTATTAAGTATTAAAGGAAACTCTTTACTTAGCTTAAAGATAGTAAAGCTATTCTCTATTACTATATTAATAATAGTAGTAATAATAGTTTTAATTAGTATTTTAACAGTAGCTAGTTTAATCTAAGTCCCTATATTAATAACTTCCTTATACTCTATACTTTATCTCTAGGGCCTCTTTATAGTATAAGTAGGAGTTATCTTTAGCTTAGCTATAGTAGCTAGCTTAGTAATAAGATAAGTTCTCTTTCTCTTTAGTAGGCTTTTTAATACTATTATTAAATTAAATAGACTTATTTATATAATAGCTAAAACTATAAAAAAAGGTTAATTTAGTAGAGATATAAACCTTCTATGCCTTAATTCTAGCGCGATATTTATAGGCCCTTTTATTAATATTAATTAGCTATCTTTTAATAAATTACTTTATACTTATAATATTTATACTTTTTATAAAGGGTTATAATAATTTTTTTTTACTTTTTTTTATTATTAATAATTATATAATAAGGCTAATTTTATTATACTTTCTAGAAAAATATATTATCTTATATTATATACTTTAGGGCCTCTTTTTTAAATTTAATATACTATTCTTTATTTATATTATCTAGTTTTATTATAGTTTATAATTATTCTATAATTAATAAAGACTTTTCTAATTAATATAATATAGGTATTAACTAAGAGATACTATTTAATTTTATTTCTTATATGCTAATATAATAGACTATATAAAACTATAGGTCTAGGAATTTCTCTATATTATTATCTTTTGCCTTTTTTAAGTCTTACTCTATTATTAGCTTCTAAGATAACTTATCTATAATTAAGTTTTTTTTCCCTAATATATAGATAATATTAAAGTTAAATAGCTAAATTTAAATAATCTATTAAGTAATTATTAACTTAAGAAGGTTTATAGCTATTTTATTTAATTATATAACTAGAGATTTTATATTTACTTTTAATTAAAAATATATATTATATAGATATATTTAAAATTTATAAAGTGCTTTTAATACTGCTTTATACTTTAGCTTTTTTTTATTATATTACCTCTTTACCTATATTTATACTTTACTTTTATATTTAGCTAAATATCTCTTATTAAACTTCTTTTCTTTTTAAGTAAGTTATACTCTCTATTTATTATTATTAGTATTAGTATTAATAATAATTATATCTTTCTCTCTATAATTAATTAGCTTAAATATTAATACTATTATTAGGGCTATTTTTAAAATATCTATTATTTCTTATTATTTTAGCCTTTAAAAGAAGTCTTATCTCTTTCTTAATATTAAGTATATTAGCTTAGCTTTAATAGTATATTCTTTAATCTATATCTAATAATAGGCTATAACTCTTAGAAATCCTCTTACTTTTTATAAGTTTTAATAAGGTAGTTATTCTAAGATCTTAATTACCTTAATTAACTTAAGATATCTTCTCTTAGTATTATATATATAGCTTACTACTTTAATTTTTAGTACTATAAATTATAATTTCTCTCTAATAATTATTAAACCTATAAGTTTAAGACTATATAGTATTTTATTAATATTCTAAATATATTTAAATATAAACCTTCTAATTTTTAATAGTATTTCTTTCTCTCTATAATTAGTTTTAAGTCTTTATATTAGTATATTATCTAGAAATATATTATAGATATTAGAAATATTATCTGCTAATACTTTTATAACTTCTTATATAAACTCCTATACTATATTTATCTATTCTTAAAATAGTTTAGCTTAATAAATTAAACTAATCTTTAATATATAGAAAGCTATAAAGTCTTATAATTTCTTAGTTAACTTTAATTAATTATATTTAGAGAATAAGTTTATAAGTATTAATACTAGTATTTTATTAAATTTTTTTAAGAACTTATTAGCTAAAGAGAGTAAATTAATATTTTATATTATTACTTAATTAACTTTTATAGCTATATTAATTAGCTAATATTTACTGTTTTTTTTTTATTAAGAATTATAGATTTTAATAGGGTCTTTAACTATATTTAAGAATTCTTATATTTATCTTCTTTTTTACTATTTCTTATACTATACTATAGAGTATCTTTAGTATTAGGAAGCTTTTTACCTACTATAGTTTATAATTTATAGTTTAAATAATAATTAAAGGTATAACTTCTAGGTATATTTATTTAATCTTTTTAAAGATTTAAGTAAGGGCTATTTCTTAAGTAAAAAGTACTTTTATTAATAGTTCTTTCTTTTTTAGTTATAAATTATTATCTATAATAAGGTTCTTTAAATAGTCTAATATTAGTTTTATTTCTCTCTTAATATTTAATATCTTTAGCTAAATATATTTAGTAAATTCTCTATATATTTTTTTTATACTTTTTTAAGGGTTCTTATAATAGCGCTTCTTAATAATTTCTTTTTATTTTAATAATCTCTTTAAAGTTACTATAAGTCTATTTAATATATTTACTAAATAAACTTTTTTATATTTCTTTTTATACTATATATTAATAGAATATTTTATTTTTATAGTAAAAAGGTTATACTTTCTAAATAGTTTATACTCTTATAACTTTTTAATTTCTTTATTTAATTTAATAAGTTTAAATATCTTTACCTCTTTATTTTTAATTTTTTTACTCGCTTTAAAGCTAATATTATTTATTAAATATAGTTTCTATAGACTTTCTTTATTCTTAATTTAATATCTATTATTTCTTTCTAGCTTTAATTTAATAATTCTTATACCTAAGATAATAGATTATATAATACTTCTTCTCTTAATTTATTTCTTAGGTTATTTATTAAAAATACTTATATTACTGCCTAATTCTTTTAGTCTATAGAATAAATTATGCTTTTTACTATTTTATTAAATAAGGCTATATATCTTAAGTATACTTAATATTCGAATAGTTATTCTAAGATATAGTTATAATTAATCCTATTATTTATTATAAAAAAAAGGACCTTATAATAAAAGAATTTTACCTATATAAGTACTTCTTTATAGAGACCTATAAAAGAAGTTTATCTATTATTTACTAAAATTATATTATCTCTAAACTTTTAGCTAATAATAAGCTTATAGTAATTTATTATATCTCTATATATTATATTAATTTTAACTTCGCTATCTATTATAATATTTTATAGCTTTTTATATTTATTAATTTTAATAAGTAGTTTTAGAGTTATAGCTATATATAATACTTTATTATTATTAAGAGATTTAAGTTATAATAATATATAAGTATACTAGTCTAAACTATTTACTATATACTTTATATTAAATATTAAAGTATTAAACTATATAGCTTTAAAGTTATAAAATAATACTTTAATTATTACTAGTTATAGTTAAGGAATAAATAAGGCTTTATAAAGCCTAGAAGCGGGATATAGCTCGGCCCAGCCGGGGCTAAGCTTAGCTTACCTGAAAAGCTCAGCCCACCTAAGAAAAATCTAGGTTCAGCTCAGATACTAAGTTAGTTTCAGTATAGTATTTAGGTGGGCTTAGCATATATATAGCTTATATAACTTACAATAAAGTTTTTATATTATATTGCAGTAAACTATATTTGTCAGAAACTATATATAACATATGCTCTATACTATATTACAGCATATGCTGAGCGTAGGTTAGAGTAATGCTAAGATATATACAGGGAGCTAGAACTAATATTATTCTGCGCGGTTTATTAAGGCGGTATATATAAAGGCGGTTATTAAGCATATGCTAAAGCAATGTTAGAATCCTGTTGCATAGAAGTTTGCATTATTTATATTATCTTTAACCTCCTTAATAATACCTTCGCCCTGCCTCTATAGCACTATAGTTTACTCTCTTATATTACTGCTATATAACTATAAAAATGCCGCTGTATTTAAAAGAACTCCTTACCTATAATACAGTTTTATCAGCAGATAATCTAACAAACTATAAATATTACTATAGTAAGTATATCTCCGCTTAATATTAAGCATATACTAAATAAAAATAGGCCCAGTTCTTAACCTAAATCTAATATAGATCCTAGACTTACACACCGCAGCCAAGCAGGAAAATAAAAAATCTAGTAAGTAGATATTGCGCATATACTAGAAGCATACTAAATATAGACAGTGCCTGCGATTACCGCTGAGAAAAACGCCTATATATTAACCCCTAAGTCTTCTATCTTAAGCGTAAACAGGAACATATAAGTCCTTTCTTTAAAATTAACTGAGTATATACTGAGCTTCTATAGTTGCTAGGTATAGATAAATATAAATAACCTACTTATATACAGTAAGGTTATTAATTTGCAGCCTACTATAAGTCTAATATAAGTTCTGCATATATATAATATACTAACAGTTAAAGTTATAACACTATATAAGGACCGCATACCCGAGGGCGAGTATATTATTATCCTTAATATATACTAGATATATACTAATCTGCTATAGTATTAAACTGCAGTGCAGAGACTAGTAATATAACTATAGATAAAAAGATAATTAAGCTATAATAAGTTTAGGATCTATTCCGCATATACTAGAGCTATACTAATAATATATAGTATACTAATTAAATATATTTTGCTCAGCAAGTAGCAAGATGCTAATTTTATTTATAAACTATAGTAAGTCTTAGGCATATGCAGAGCTTATATTAAGCTAATATTTCTTCTAGTACAAGAAGTATACTAATTAAGAGTATTATTATATCCTATAAAGAAATAGCTTATATTAATAATAAGTTCAGAAACAGCTATAAGAGCTAGTTTTATTAGAGAGTAAGTTTAGTATATGCTAATATATAAATAGGATCTATATGCTATCTTCTTTGCTATTTATATTGCTATTTATATTGCTATTTATATATAACTTATAACTCTTAGTAGGCTTTTTAGATATATTTAATATATGCCTAATATTAACTTTAATTAATCTTAGCCTTTATTCTAGTATCCTATACCTTTATTAACCCTATCTTATAAGCGCGCAGTAAGTATACCTCTACCTATATTATATATATGCTAACCTTATATAAACCGGAAATATTTTATTACCGTAAGATAATAATAACAGAAGTAATAATAAGTAGCCTTCTAATTTATCCTGCGTATATATTAAACTAGGTTATAATATAAGTCTTACCTTAACTCTATTAAAGCACAGATAGTTTATATCTTATAATAAATATGCGAGTAGATATACTATTAATAAAGAAACACTAACTAAACTAGAATATAGCTATACTTATAGTTATAGCTATAAATATTCTTATAGCACTAATAGCCGCAGTGCTAAGTTTATTAATAAATTTTTCCCTTTTATATACAGAGTATATACTGAGTTTATATCTATAAGTTATAATCTTCTCTTTTAAGGATAAGTTTTTAAAGGCCTTAAATATATAGATATTTAAGCCCAGCTCTCCCCTAAGCATATATTTAATGCCGAACTTTAGTTCAATACTAAACTCTTATATTTAAAGATTATTAATGCCGAACTTCGGTTTAATACTAAGTTCTTATACTTAAAGATTATTTTTCTATATCTTTAAATAATTGCAATATAATATTCTTTATTTTTTTATTTATTCTTATTATAGGGGAAAAGGAAATATATATATATATTTACTATATAACTATAGCTATATAGATATATATATTTATTATATAAACTACTGTAATAATCTTTCTCTTTCTTACTTAAATTCTTATTGCCTTTACTCTATTATTTCTCTTAATTAAATAGCAAAATCAGTCTCTGCTATTTCTTCTAATAAGGGTCCTCTGCTATAGTATATATAAGCTCTATTCTATCTAGAATCTATACTTAACTCCTAAATAATATATGCCAGATATAGAGTTAGTATATGCTCTAGATTAGAATTAGTAGAGCTATCTGAATCTAATAAAGGGGTTTAAACCCTTCTAGGTATTAGGATAGTATTAAATTAAACCTGGCCTTAAATATAACCAGAATCTCTAGGTCTACCCCTTCCTTAACCTCTATTTAGCATATGCTCTTTACTTAATCTGCGTTAAGAAATGTGATCTGAGTCTAATTCTTTAGAGCTTAGCTTAGTCTGCTTAGTCCTAGATTAAACCTGGCTCTGACAATAACCAGAACCTCTAGGTCGACCCCTTCCTTAATCTCTATTCGGCATATGCTCTGCACTTAATCTGTGTTAAGAATAACAATCTGAGTCTAATTCTTCAGAGCTTGGCTTAGTCCGCTCAGTCTTAGATTAAACCTAGCTCTAATAATAACTGGAACCTCTAGGTCGACCTCTTCCTTAACCTCTGTTCGGCATATGCTCTGCACTTAATCTGCGTTGAGAATAACGATCTAAGTCTGATTCTTCAGAGCTTAGCTTAATCTGCTTAGTCCTAGATTAAACCTAGCTCTGACAATAACTGGAACCTCTAGGTTAACCCCTTCCTTAACCTCTGTTCGGTATATACTCTGCATTTAATCTGTATTGAGAATAATAATCTAAGTCTAATTCTTTAGAGCTTGGCTCAGTCCGCTTAGTCTTAGATTAAACCTGGCTCTGATAACAACCGGAACCTCTAGGTCGATCCCTTTCTTAATCTCTTCCTTGACCTCTATTCGGCATATGCTCTGCACTTAATCTATGTTGAAAATAACAATCCGAGTCTAATTCTTTAGAGCTTGGCTCAGTCTGCTCAGTCTTAGATTAAACCTGGCTCTAATAATAACCGGAACCTCTAGGTCGACCCCTTCCTCAACCTCTGCTTAGTATATGCTCTATAGATGTTTTATCTCTAGCCGGTATATATTCAGCAGAAGGTTTAGATGAGGATATTGAAATAACCTTAAAATTAGCATTTTTATTAGAAGATCGATTATTACTATTATCTAAAGATATATTATAGGGATTATTAGGATTAAATAGTAAATAAGATTAATTCATTTAATAATTAGCAGCTCTTTAATTCTATTAGTCTAAAAGATATATTTAGCATATGTTTAAAGGCATATTAAATTTTTATCTTACTATTTTTCTGCATCTGTTAAGAGATCCGCATAGTATTACTATAGTTTTGCTATATATTATTAATATTATAGCTAAAAAGCTCTTATTATTTAGTAATATCTTCTATATATTATTATAGACTAAATATAAATTAGCCTTATTAGTATTTAATCTATGCTAGACAGATGCTAAGCATATGCTAAGTATAGATATACTATTAAATAGCCCCTAGTAAAGATAGGTTTCTCCCTATATTATAATTATCTTAGAAGTAACTACTTTCAGATAATCTAATATGCTTTTAAGTATAACTCTACTATTTAAAAAGGATTTTTAATATTTCCTATAATAATATAGTAAGAATCTATAGTTTTATTTTACTTTAAAGCCATTTTTTAATATCTAGATATTCCTTACCCTATTAGTGTATAGTTTGAAGGATTTCTTAGTAAGAATATAGATCCTATAGATATTTCAGTTAATAGATAAGGAGATAAGATCTTTTAAACTTTTTACGGAAATTGCGTTTAATATATATTTAGCAAAAGATAAGTATATGCTTAAGATATTCTTACTAGTTAAGGGAAGGATAAATAGAATACAAGTAGTTATTAAAACCTAAATATACTTAGTATATACTCTGCATCTATTAAGATAATACTAACTAAGTGCTTATTTCTTATATATATCTATAGTAATAGTCTGTATCCCTTCTCTATTTAAAATATGTGCCCATTAAATATATTAATATGCAGCTTATAATAATATTTAAAATAGTAATTCAAATATTTAAAAATATATGTAATAAGTTTATAGAGAGATAAAAGCATAGCAATAAGTATCGATCCCTAACATAAAGTTAGCATATGCTAAATGTATAATAAGGAGAAGTTAAACATATATCTAGCTTCAGAATTCTAGCTTAAGATTAAAAAGATATTTATATTTCTAAGTATTATCTTATAAGCTAAATCTATTTTAAGATATTTAGCTTTTATAAATACTTTTACTTAAGCATTTATATAATAAATAATAATATATTCTCCAGTTTTACTAATATTAACTATATAAATCTATTATTTGTTACTTTCTCTGCATTAGTTAAACTTATACTCTCACATAACCCCTATATAGTATTAATATATGCAAAATATATAGTAAGAATAGATTCTAACCAGCAATATCTAAATTAAATAAGTATTGCAGAAGTTTTTGTTTTTAAATTAAATAAGCAATTTTATCCTTAATATTTAAAGAAGCTCTAATTGAATTTAGAGCTTAACCTTAATACTTTTATTTAAACGCATATACTTTAGGAGATATTAAGAATTTATCTATAAGTATTTAGTTAGCATATGCAGAATGCAGGCTTAAGGTATATATAATATACGCGCAGTTATAATAAGAATATCTCCTTAGTTAATTAGATCTGTAAGTTCTTAAGCAAAATCTTAACTCAACTTAGTTGATAACAGAAGAAAATATATATAATCTTCTTAATAAATAAGAAGGATAAAAGGAAAATAATCTTAATTATAAGGAATAAAAATATTAATTAAAGTATTATATTCTTTATATAAGACTTTAGATATATCTTAAGAATAGTTAAATCTTAAACCTATAATTAGTATATGCCTAGTATATATAGAGTAAATACCTACTGCAAGTTGTATGCCTTAAAGTAGTATAGTTAATATAGGTATAAGTAGATTAAATAGGAGTATTAATACTATATATTCTATAAGCTACTAAGATATACAGATAAAGCATATAAATTTAAGCTATATATATAGAAATAGCTTATATAATATACTATAATTTAAAATTACTTGCTAATAGGCAACTAATAAAGGTAACTAGTAGCTAAGGATATATTTAACATATGCTAAGATTAAATATAGAGTTAAACTTATTTTATGCCGTTTAAAGATTACTAGAGTTTAATTTAAGCATACCTATATTTTACTTTCTAGATAAAAATAATGCTCTGCTAATTGTTAATTCTAAAAATAAAAAAATCTATTATATTAATTTTTAGTTTCTCTTTTAAGAAATTTACTAGCAGAAGTAGTATTAGATACATAGCCTGCTTCTTTATAAAGCGTTTTAAAGATATTTAGTTTAATATAGCTATATTTATAGCATTATCTAAGCATATGCTCCGGCATATACTTGCAATATTTAATACCGCTGCATTTATATGCCTAATAATATGCCTTACTTTAAATTTTGTCCTTTTTATCCTTTTAAAGAAGTAGGAGAGATAAGGTCTTATAATTGCCTTAAGTATAGAGCCTAAACTAGATCTAAGCTATACTTAGTATATGCTTATAATATATTAAATATCTGCTTAAGATAAGGTATAGATATACCTTTAATAAAAGTTATTGAAATATTTAATAGATATTTATACTAGAATAATTATAAAGTAAAGGATTCTTTTAGTAGATAAAATGCAAGATACTATTAAAATAAGTTATTAGATATTTAAGAATAGATAATTTATTCTGAACATTATTAACTATAATCTCAGAGATATTACTACGGCTAATAATAATGCCTATAAGAGAAATAGCCTCCTAGATATATTTAGTATATGCTCTGCTAAAACTTATATAAAAAGAATATATCTAATTAAGTCCTATATAAAGAGGAAATTTAAGATATATCTTAAATTTTTTATTTTTGCTTTTTATATAGGAATAGATACTGCTTTAATTACTTATTATATCCTTAAACTAGTTTAAATATACTTTATAAAGATTATAGTTCTATATAAGTTTGCTCTATAATAAGTTAGTATTTAGTTTAAATATAATAGATGCTAAGTATATGCTTAGCGTCTGCTAGGCCTCTATAAGAATTATATTAATATACCTAAATAGGAATATTATGCAGCTATTAACTAAGAATGCTATTAACTTAGCTATTAGTTATAATTACTTAGTTCTTAGCTATTTTTAAGTATTTAAGGAAAAAGTAATAATACTTAGCTTTATATTAGCTATTATATATATATATATTGCAAATTCTAAAGAGTTTTATTATATAAATATTATTATTAATCCTTAAATAGGCTAATCTTATATTAATTATGCAATCGGCTTATACTAAGCTTATACTTAATCTGTGTATAAGGTGGGTTAAGCTCAACCTAGCCAAGGATAAGCTCTAGGGTAGGCTAAGCTCCTAGGGTGGGCTAAGCTCGGCCCCGGCTGGGCCGAGGTATATGCCCGCCTAGAAGATAATCTAATAAGGTCTTTAATAGATATTTAAACTTTAGTATTTAGAATCTAGTTTATAATATCTACTATATCTATAGTTCTCTTTAGTTTATTTACTATTTTAAACTTTTTTAGAGATAGTTTTTCTTTTATCTTAATTATTTTCTTGCTTTTATCTAGTTTAAGTATTTTTTTTATATTTTTATCTATTACTCTTACTTACTTAGTTGCATTTAATAGCTAATAATTATTAAACTAGTTTATTTTAATTAAGGAGAATTTTTACTTTTATTTAATTACTCTTTGCAGTTTTTCTTTATATTATTATTTAATCTTATTTTATCTTTTTTTTATTCTTTAAGGCTTCTTTAATCTTATTATATTAATTAAATAGTAATTTTCTATAATATCTTTAGCTTCTTCCTTAAAGCTTAAATTATTATTAGTTTATTTTAGTATAATAAACTATATATTATATTTAACTAAATTAACTTACTTTTATTTCTTCTTTAATCTCTATTTAATAATTACCTTTTATAATATATTTCTTTAAATAAGGCGAATAACTTCTCTATTTTGCCTTTTTAGTTTAAAGTAAAGTTTATAGTTTTTTTCCTAATAAATAAATTTCTAATTTAAGAGGTTTTTTAAATTTAAGTAATAAGATTAAATATAATTAAGAGCCTAATAAAAGTTATATAAGTTTAGAGGAATTTTAAATCTTTTAACTAGTATAAATCTTAAAGGTACTTTAACTTATATATTTATACTAGTATTAGGTATGCTAATATTAGGCTTTTTTATATACTGTATACTATATAGCTTTAATTTCTTAAACTCCTTTATTAATTAATTAATCTATAACTATTTTACTAACTTTATCTTAGTAATTTATTATATAGACTTATTCTTAACCTTATTAAAGTAAGTTTTATTAAGTTTAATAAAAAGTTAAGTATTATCTTCTTCTATTATTTTCTCTTTTATTAAAACTGTTATTTCTTAATTATTTTTAGGTTTATTATTATTAAGATAATAAAGAGTTTCTATAGTTTTTACTTTATCTACTATTTTTTTATAGAATTTTATATATTTAATAGTAGCAGGGGTCTAATAGTCTATATTTAGCTCTTAAACTACTTATTACTTAAACTCCTCTAAAAGTCCTTAAAGATATTAAACTCCCTGTAAGTATTAACTTAATTTACCTAATATTACTAAAGCTTCTAATATAGCTTAATATTCTTAATTATATTTTTTTAGGTCCTTAAAGCTATTATATCTTATATTCTTAAACTTTTCTAGCTATTAAATATTATATTTCTTTTAATACTTATTATAATAAGTATATTCTTATTTAATTACTTCTGCTAATTTTAGATAATTCTTTTTCTTATATTTAAGTTAAGTACTTATCTATAATAATACTAATAGGCTATAATAATCTATAAATTATTCTGTCTTTTTTACTTCTAGAAGTTAATTTACTTTATATAATCTTTTAAAAAGCCTTAGGTAATAAGTAATATTATTATCTTTAAAATAAAGTACTCTTAAATTTCTAGGTATTAGTATTTATAAGGCTAATATAACTTAAATTAGCTGCACTATTAATAGTCTTATATTCTTTAGTATTTAAGCTATTTATATCTTTAAACTTAATAATACTAAAGAGCTAAAAGTCTTTTTACTTTAATTAATATTAAAAAGATTTATACTTTTTTTTATATTTTTTTAAATAAATAGTAATAAAGATAATAATAAGAAATTCTTCTACTTTTTATTAAATAATTCTTGCTTTTTAACTTTTAATTCTCTTTAAATTTTTACTTCTCTTTTATATTCTTTAAGCTCTTTTTTTAGCTTAGCTATTCTTTCTTCCTCTTATTAATAATATATATTCTTAATCTATTTTATATTTATTATCTCTACTAATTTATAAGATATATTTATTTTTTTTTATTTATAGTAGTAATCGCCCTTAATTATTTTATTTATCTTTTTACTGCTATTTATTTCTTTCCTTAGCTTTATTCTTAACCTTAACTCTTAATTTTTTTTTCTCCCTTATTTCTGCTTAATATTTAAATATCTCTTATATTTAACTCTATTTTTATTATAGGAAGATATATTAAGACTTAATATAAAGTCTTTAAGCGAGTAAGTATTAAGAAAGAAGAGAAAAGTATTTAACTTTAAAGCTTAGAGTAAAGTTAAAAGAGAAGCTTTAGCTATAAATTAATATAATAAACTAATAATAATCTAATACTAAACTAATATTAAATAATAATAAAAAGATAAAGCTAATTATTTTATTCTGAATAATTAAAAGGTTTATTTTATTTTTTCCTTTACTACTTTACTTATAGACTTTTAAAGACTTTAAGTAAAAGCATATAATCTCTTAACTAATTATATTCTTCGCGCTAATTCTCCTTACTATAGTAGCAGTTAGGTACTATTAAAGGCTTAACTAATTTATTTAATACTACTATTAATAGCTTATTTAATACTTTCTTTAGCCTTTAAAAAGTAATTAAAGCAACTAATCTTAGCTAACTAACTCTTATATTAATTAATATTAGACTTAAAAGTAAGAAATCTCTTAAAAAGCTTAAATAATCACTTAAGCTTAAGCTTAAACTTAAGCTAAAGAACTTCGCGAATGCCCCTAATGCTAATAGTAACTCTAAAGATAAAGACTTTAAGGATAAGAATAAGACTATAGAAGATATCTTGCAAGTATTTAAGTTTAAAGAGAAATTTAAGAAGAAGTCTAGTAAAGAATTTAAGGAAGAATTTAAATCTATAAATTAATCTTAATATAAATATTAATATAAACTTAAACTTAACTTTAAGGTAAATAAAAATATTAGTAATAGTGTAATAATAATAGCAATAAGGAAGTATACGGCGAAGGGTAAAGCTACTATCTATAGCTAAGATTGCTGTATATAGCCTAGGATAAAAGCTATCTTACCTAGAGATATAGTATAAAGAAGGTATTATAGATAGCTCTTTCTATTTATTTTATTAATACCCTAAATAATATAACTATAAATAGTAATAACTAGTTAATTAGTTTTACTAATTATTATTACTATCTGCTTATAATTAATACCTTATAAGTCTATATATAGCTTTCTATTAGGTAAATTACTATAATAGTTTAAGAAATTAGTTTTATAAGTAAGACTAGGACGCGTATAGCGCGGCTTAAGGGCTTATACTATAATAATAGAGTATATATAATCTTTTCTTAAATCTTCCTATATTTAGTTTTTATATTACTTTTAAATACTTTATAATTAAATATTAATAAATTAAAATAGTAAAGATTTAATAAATTAATAAACTTAAGTATTTTTATATAATAAAAAGATATATTAGCTATAATTATATATTAAAGAAAAGTCTCTTAAAAGTTCTTAATAAAAAAATAAGAGACTAAATAATTATAGTATAATATAATATTTCTATAATAAAGACTAAATATTAATAATATATAAGTATATTATAAAAGACTTTCTTAGTATTATAGAATAAAATATTCTTTTTATAAAGTAATTTAAGACTTATTAATTTAATATAAGTTTCTTCTTTTATATATCTTAATATTTTTTATTAGAAAAATATTATATTATTATTAATATTTCTTATAAATATATAGTAAAGTATAAGATTATATAATAATAAAAAGAATATATAACTATAGATTAATTAGTTTTTATATTTATAATTTTATAGTATTATTTCTATATAGAGATTTTATCTTATTTATAAAGTTTATTATTTTAATATAAATATTTAATTTTAGTTTTTAAGATTATAAATACTTTAAAAAATAATATAGTTTAAAACTAATTATTAAATATATTAGCGGTTTTATTAAACTATAAAATATATTAATAGTTTATATATATTAATTTTAATAAAGAGTTTAATACTTATACTTTTAAAGAAAAAATAATTTAATTACTTTTTATTATAAAATAATAGTTAAAACTAGTAAGTTCTAGTATAATAAAGATTTTATTTTAAGAAAATCTTTAAGAATAATTTTACTTTAATAAAATTAGGCAGCTTAGAGAAACTACTTCTTAAGCTTTATTTAAAATCTATTGCTTTAACTAAGAATATATAGATATACTTAGTATTTACTATATATATTAATACTCTTTTTCTCTAAATATTATTAGCCCTTTAAGTTAGTTAAATAGTCTAGGAAATTCTATTTAAACCTATTCTTTTTAACTAATTATAAGCTTAAGTTTATAGTAACTTAAGAGAAATAGCTATATAATAAAAACTTTTTTATCTTAAATATTTAAGTTTAAACTAGTAATAATAAGCTATTTTTATATAAGAAGATTTATAATAAGATTACTCTAGTATTATATTAAGTATTAAATCTAATAGAAGTTAAATCTTATTAAAGGTTAAAGTATTAACCTATTATTATTATATTCTTAATAGATAATATTAAAAATAAAAAAGGAAAACTTATTTTTATTCTTTTAAAGGAGAATTATAAGAAATAGTTTATTTATATAAAAAAATAGCTTATTAGTAAAGATTACTAAAGAGTTATTAAGTTTATTAAAAAGCTATATAATAATTAGTTTAATAAAGTTAATATAGCTATTTAATATTAGATTACTAAATATCTATTTAAAGATAATTAAAATAAATTTATTAACTCTAATAATATATATATATTATAAAAGGCTTTATAAGCAAAATATATAGAAACTCTCCTTAGTTAAAAGCGTTAACTTATTTAGTTATTTATATATTTTTAAATAACTCTTAGATAAATAATCTTAAATACTTAAAGTTAATTATAATAAATAGAAAAGAGAATTATAATATTTAATAGTATAATATCTTTTTTAGCTAAGTCTAAGGCTAGAATATAATAACTGCTTTTAGTACTATTTAAAGAGTATACTATAACTAGGGTAGTAATTAATATATATAAGAATTTAAAGATAGATAATATTTTAGCTATCTTAAAAGAAATAAAGACTTAATTTTAAATAAAACTAACTATTATATTCTTAGTAAAAAATAGATAAATCCTTATTAAATACTATATTTATAAGGAAGATTATTATATTAAAGATTGCTTATTTTTATCTATTACTTAAAAAAGCATAAGAAATAGCTAAAAATAAAGAAAAGAGTCTTTTAAGTAAATATCTAATAATTTTATTATCTGAGATAAAATAATAATAGAGATAATTAATAAAATCTATAAAGAGGTTTAATTCTTAAAGAATAAGGGATTAAAGAATAAGAAGTATAAGGTATATAATATAGAAAAAACCTTAGATATTAAGAAAAGCTAATCTTAATTAAAATCCTTAGTCTTAGTTATTTTTAATAACTAAGTCTTATATAAGATTACTTACCTTTTAAAAGATATTATTAATAAGAATTTAACTTAATAATATATAGATAATAATACTAGTTTATATATAATTAATAAAAATTACTATTTTAAAGAATTACTAATTTAAATTTAATAGAAGTATATTTATATAAGTAAAGAGACCCTATATTTAAAATATATAGAAATAACTATTTTAAGAGATAAGAATAAGAAAATATTAGACTTAAAAAATATATTACTTATATTAAACCTTAGGGTAAATCTCTTATTAATTAAGATATTTTACTAGTAGTTAAATATATATAAATACTTTAATAAAAGAATAATATCTATATTAAATAAGTTAAATAAGGTTATAATTTAAGGTATTATTAAATATAGAGTTTATATTATTAAGAGAGTTTTTTTAAACTAAATACTTAAGTTATAGTATATACTTATTATATTACTCCCTATTAAAAATATTCTTAATGCTATAATTATAGATTAAGAAGAAGAATTTTATTAAAATAAAATTAAGGAAAAAGAAGGATTTTATTAAAATAAAATTAAGAAAAAGTATTAACTATAGTATAGAAGAATTAGCTATTTTAAACTTAAAAAGGTTAAAAACTTATATAACTTAACTATATTAAAGAAGCCTATTAAAATAGTAATAAACTATTAGTATATAATATATACTATAGCTAATATTAGAAATAAGAGAGAGACTATTAATATATAAAAGGCTAATATTCTTAAACTTATCTATATAAATATATGCAGTTAAGTATTAAAGTTTAAGAATAAATATATTTACTTTTTAATAGTTATAAATAATTTCTTAAAAAAAAAATATAGATATTTTTAATAAGAGCTAAATTTAATATTGCTTTAATTTTAAATAAATAGAAAAAAGAGATTAAGATAGTAATAAGTCTTTAAATTCTTAGTATATAATTAGATAATATACTAGAATTTAAGAATCTTTTTAAAATCTAGAAGAAATAGTTTAGTATTTATTATAAACTAATAGTTCTATATATATTAATATAGAATAAAGTTATAAAATAAGTATATTAAACTATTAAAAAAGAAATAAGAGCTATACTTAAAGATTTAAACCTTTTAGTTAAATTATATAATAAAATAGCTTAAACTAATATATATATTAAAAATAAAGTATTAAATAGACTAATAATTAATAGGGTTTAAATATCTCTAAAAAAAGCTTTTATTAAAGTTAAGCTATTAATTAATTATTTAAAAGTATAGAAATATTAAGCAGTATTATATATAAACCTAGAATCTTTACTATAAGATATATAGAGGAATAAGTTAATAAATTAAGGTAGAATTTATATTTTTATAAGATATATTAAGAGAATAAATAAATAATAGAAAGTTTAGGCTCTAGATATAAAAAAGACTATTAAGACTTATTAAGCTAAGTTCTTTAAAAATAAACTAAGAAGAGATCTAGATCTTAAGATTCTCTAAAGATTATTACTAAATATAGTACTAATAAGAAACTTAAGAGATTAACTAGTAACTTAGCTTATTACCTTAAGTATATATATATATTCTTAAATAAAAAAGAGAATAATATTAATAATTAGGAGAAGAGTTATAAAGAAGTTTTAGCTTTTCTTTAAAAGGAAAATAAAGTTTTTTATTAAAAAGAAATTAAAATATTTTATTATAATAAAATTAAGGAATAAGAGAAAATATTTAATTATTCTTACTTTAATAACTTAAATAATTATAAGAACTTATAGATAAACTCCCTATTTTAACTAAGTAAATAAGTTATATTTTATATAGAGATTCTCTAGCTAGTAAAGATCTCTTATATAGTAAAGTATAAGAGAGAGAAAGTTAAGTTACTAGATAATAAATAAAATACTAAGAAGTTATATTAAGCAATATTTATATTAAATCTCTTACCTCTAGATATTAATATAGACTAAGAGAAGTATATAGAATAAGTATTAAATACTATAATAGTAATATATATAGTAAAGGAATATATTTTAATCTTAAACTTATATTATACTATAATTAATAACTTTACTTAAAGTAAATTATAGTAGAATATATTTAAAGCTAAAATAAATATACTCTAAGTAAATAAAATTTTTAAAATAGTTATATTATTACTAAAAGCTAATATTATAATTAACTATTAAGTATTAGCTATAAAATATAACCTAGATAATTCTCTTTAAAAGCTTAAGATATATCTTATTACTTAAGAGTTTACTTAGAAATATAGTATTAATTTTAAGTATACCTTTATTCTTATCTTATAATATAATATACTATAAGTATTCTTAGCTATTATTATAATAGAGAATTATAAGTATTATACTATAAATATTAATAATACCTTTATAGAGTTAATATTAAAAGAGAAGATTTATATAATACTTTTATTAAGAATAAATATACTATTAAAAATAATACTAAAAGTTTTTTAATCTCTATATAGTTTAAAATAAGCTATAAGAGATTAAAATTAAACTTATATAAAAATACTTTAAAAAATAAGTTTTATATAAACTAATATTAATTTATACTTATTATAGCACTTAAAGAAAGAGATCTTACTCTTAATATATATTAATAATATCTTAATTAATATAAAATAAATAAAGAATATTTATTAATTTAAATAAGAGTTTAAATTAATATATAAAATAAAGAATCTAGAAGAAATAAAGAAAATTCTTAGTATTTAAGTTATTTAAAATAAGAAGGATTAAATATTAATAATAGACTAATCTTATTATATTAAAGAACTCTTATTATAATATAGAATAAGTAAGAAAAAAATATATTTAGTTAATATCTTATTAAATAAATATAACTCTTTAAAACTATTTAGTCCTTAAGATAAAAGAGTAAATTAGAGAAAGTATTAAAGAATTATTAATAGCTTAATTTACTTAATAATAGAGTAGTTATATAGGCGGTTCGGTTCGGTTCAGGGGGGGGGTTAAACCGCCCGTAGCGGTTTTCGGTTCGGGGCAGATAAACCGTACCTGAACCGAACCGTATACTAGTAGTTCGGTTTAAAACCAAAAAAACCGGATCGGCATAATTAGTTACTAACCTAAGTTAGATCCGGTTATATAACTATGCTCTAGCTATATTAGGATAAATAAGCGAAAATTACAATACCGTAATTTACCGATTTCTAATATATTTTTATTATATATACTAAATACTATAGTAATTTTATACCTCCGATATAAGTATCGATAAATTACATAGTGTAATTTAAATACGAGGTTAAAATTACGGTTCAAATGGTTTAAACCAAAAACTACCGGTTCGGTTCGGTTCTAGTAGACTCGCACCGCGGTTTACTAGGAAGCGAACCAAACCGAACTATGGGCGGTTCGGTTCGGTTCGGTTCGGTTTTTTCGGTTTACTATAACTACTCTACTTAATAATTTTAATAAGACTAGATATTATATTTATAATAGGTAAATTAAGTTAATATTTATTAAATCTATTTAAAAAGTATTTTAAGATATTAAAGTCTTTTATAAAATACTTATAATTAATTATATATCTTAGTCTTAAGTTTAATATAAACTAAGACTAATAATTTATTAAGTACTTAGACTTAGATAGGCATATACCTCGGCCTAGCTGGGGCCAAGCTTAGCCCATCCTAGGAGCTTAGCCCACCCTAGAGCTCATCCTTAGCTAGGTTGAGCTTAACCTACCTTATATATAGATTAAGTATAAGCTCAGTATAAGCCGATTATATAATTAATATAAGGTTAGCCTATTTAAGGATTAATAATAATATTTATATAATAAAACTCTTTAGAATTTATAATATATATATATAATAGCTAATATAAAGCTAAATACTATTACTTTTTCCCTAAATACCTAAAAATAGCTAAAAACTAAGTAACTATAACTAATAGCTAAGTTAATAATATTTTTAATTAATAGCTACATAATATTTCTGTCTAAGTATATTAATATAATTCTTATAGAGGCCTAGCAGATACTAAATATATACTTAGTATTTATTATATTTAAACTAGATACTAACTTATTATAAAGTAAACTTATATAGAACTATAACCTTTATAAAGTATACCTAAACTAGTTTAAGAATATAATAAGTAATTAAAATAATGTCTATTCCTATATAAAAAGCGAAGATAAATAGAACTATAACCTTTATAAAGTATACCTAAACTAGTTTAAGAATATAATAAGTAATTAAAATAATGTCTATTCCTATATAAAAAGCGAAGATAAAAAATTTAAGATATATTCTAAATTTCCTCTTTATATAAGACTTAATTAAATATATTCTTTTTATATAAGTTTTAATAAGGCATATACTAAATATATCTAAGAGGCTATTTCTCTTATAGGTATTATTATTAGCCGCAGTAGTATCTCTAAGATTATAGTTAATAATATTTAGGATAAGTTATTTATTCTTAAATATCTAATAACTTATTTTAGTAATATCTTGCATTTTATCTATTAAAAGAATTTTTTACCTTATAATTATTCTAGTATAAATATCTATTAAATATTTTAATAACTTTTATTAAAGGTATATCTATACCTTATCTTAAGCAGATGTTTAATATATTATAAGCATATGCTAAATATAGCTTAGATTTAGTTTGGGCTCTATACTTAAGGTAATTATAAAACCCTATCTCTCCTACTTCTTTAAAAGGATAAAAAAGATAAAATTTAAAGCAAGACATACTATTAGGCATATAAATACAGCAGTATTAAATATTATAAGTATATGCTAGAGTATATATTTAAACAATGCTATAAATATAGCTATATTAAACTAAATATCTTTAAAACGCTTTATAAAGAAGCAGGCTATACATTTGATATTATTTCTGCTAGTAAATTTCTTAAAAGAAAAACTGAAAATTAGTATAATAAATTTCTTTATTTTTAGAATTAATAATTAGCAGGGCATTATTTTTATCCAGAAAGTAAAATATAAATATGCTTAAATTAAACTCCGGTAATCTTTAAACAGTATAAAGTAAGTTTAACTCTATATTTGATTTTAGCATATGCTAAATATATTCTTAGCTACCAGTTACCTTTATCGGTTGCCTATTAATAAGTGATTTTAAACTATAGTATATTGTATAAGCTATCTCTATATATATAGCTCAAATTTATATGCCTTATCTATATACCTTAGTAGCTTATAGGATATATAATACTAATACTCCTATTTAATCTATTTATACCTATATTAACTATATTATTTTAAGGCGTATAACTTATAGTAGGTATTTGCTCTATATATACTAGGCATATACTAACTATAGGTCTAGGATTTAACCACTCTTAAGGTATATCTAAAGTCCTATATAAAGAATATAATGCTTTAATTAATATTTTTATTCCTTATAATTAAGATTATTTTCCTTTTATCCTTCTTATTTATTAAGAAGATTATATATATTTTCCTCTATTACTAACTAAGTTAAGTTAAGATTTTGCTTAAGAACTTATAGATCTAATTAACTAAAGAGATATTCTTACTATAATTATGCGTATATTATATATACCTTAAGCCTGCATTCTGCATATGCTAACCAGATACTTATAGATAAATTCTTAATATCTCCCGAAGTATATACATTTAAATAAAAGTATTAAAATTAAGCTCTAAATTTAATTAGAGCTTCTTTAAATATTAAGGATAAAATTGCTTATTTAATTTAAAAATAAAAACTTCTATAATACCTATTTAGTTCAGATATTGCTAGTTAGAATCTATTCTTACTATATGTTTTATATATATTAATATTATATAGAGGTTATACAAGAGTATAAGTTTAATCAACACAGAGAAAATAATAAATAATAGATTTGCGCAGTTAATATTAGTAAAACTAGAGAATATATTATTATTTATTATATAAATGCTTAAGTAAAAGCATTTATAAAAGCTAAATATCTTAAAATAGATTTAGCTTATAAGATAATACTTAAAAATATAAATGTCTTTTTAATCTTAAGCTAGAATTCTAAAGCTAGATATATATTTAACTTCTCCTTATTATATGTTTAGCATATACTGACTTTATATTAGGGATTAATACTTATTGCTATACTTTTATCTCTCTATAAACTTATTATATATATTTTTAAATATTTAAATTACTATTTTAAATATTATTATAAGCTGCATATTAATATATTTAATAGGCATATATTTTAAATAAAGAAGGGATATAGACTGTTACTATAAATATATATAAGAAATAAGTACTTAGTTAGTATTATCTTAATAAATACAGAGTATATGCTAAATATATTTAGGCTTTAATAACTACTTATATTCTATTTATCCTTCCCTTAACTGGTAAGAATATTTTAAGTATATACTTATCTTCTGCCAAATATATATTAAACACAATTTCTATAAGAAGTTTAAAAGATCTTATCCCTTTATCTATTAACTAAAATATCTATAGGATCTATATTCTTACTAAGAAATCCTTTAAACTATATACTAATAGGGTGAGGAATATCTAAATATTAAAAAATAGCTTTAAAGTAAAATAAAACTATAGATTCTTACTGTATTATTATAGGAAACATTAAAAATCTCTTTTAAATAATAGAGTTATACTTAAAAGTATATTAGATTATCTGAAAGTAGTTACTTCTAAGATAATTATAATATAGGGAGAAACCTATCTTTACTGGGGGCTATTTAACGGTACATCTATACTTAGCATATACTTAATATCTATCTAGCATAGATTAAATACTAATAAGGCTAATTTATATTTAGTCTACAATAATATATAGAAGATATTACTAAATAACAAGAGCTTTTTAACTATAATATTAATAATATATAGCAAAACTATAGTAATATTATGCGGATCTCCTAATAGATACAAAAAAACAATAAGATAAAAGTTTAATATGCCTTTAAATATATGCTGAACATATCTTTTAGACTAATAGAATTAAAGAGCTATTAATTATTAAATGAATCAATCTTATTTACTATTTAATCTTAATAATTCCTATAATATACCTTTAGATAATAGTAATAATCGATCTTCTGATAAAAATGCTAATTTTAAGGTTATTTTAATATCTTTATCTAAACCTTCTGCTAAACATATACTAGCTAAAGATAAAATATCTATAGAGCATATACTAAGCAGAGGTTGAAGAAGGGGTTAACCTAGAGGTTCTGGTCATTGTCAGAGCTAAGTTTAATCTAGGACTAAGTAGACTAAGCTAAGCTCTGAAGAATTAGACTCAGATTATATTTCTCAACGCAGATTAAGTGAAGAGCATATACTAAACAGAGGTTAAAAAAGGGGTAGATCTAGAGGTTCTAGTTATATTTAAGGCTAGGTTCGATTTAATACTATCCTAATACCTAGAAGGGTTTAAACCTCTTTATTAAATTTAGATAGCTCTGCTAGTTCTAATCTAAAGTATATATTAACTCTATATCCGGCATATATTATCTAGGAGTTAAGTATAGATTCTAGATAGAATAGAGCTTATATACGCTATAGCAGAGGACCCTTATTAGAAGAAATAGCAGAGACTAATTTTGCTATTTAATTAAGAGAAATAATAGAATAAAGGCAATAAGAATTTAAGTAAGAAAGAGAAGGATTATTACAGTAGTTTATATAATAAATATATATATCTATATAGCTATAGTTATATAGTAAATATATATATATATTTCCTTTTCCCCTATAATAAGAATAAATAAAAAATAAAGAATATTGTATTATAATTATTTAAAGATACAGAAAAACAGTCTTTAAGTATAAGAACTTAGCATTGAACTGAAGTTCGGTATTAACAATCTTTAAGTATAAGAGCTTAGTATTAAACTAAAGTTCAGCATCGAGCATATGCTCGGGGGAGAGCTAGGCTTAAATATTTATATATTTAAGGCCTCTGAAAACTTATCCTTAGAAGAGGAGATTATAACTTATAGATATAAACTCAGCATATACTCTGCGT
The DNA here is from genome assembly GCF_004022145.1 of Paecilomyces variotii. Taxonomy (NCBI): domain Eukaryota; kingdom Fungi; phylum Ascomycota; class Eurotiomycetes; order Eurotiales; family Thermoascaceae; genus Paecilomyces; species Paecilomyces variotii. The sequence continues at coordinate 51,082 of NW_021167167.1, forward strand.
ATAAAAGAGAAGAACTTATTAATAAACTTAGCACTGCAGCTATTAATACTATAAGGATATCTATAGCTACAATTATAAGCACAATTATACTTTAATTTAGTTGGTATTTCTTTATCGGCAGTATATCTACTTATATATTTATTATAAGATATAAACCATCCGCGCTTTAATAGAGTTAAGGCAAGACCTATATTATAACCTAGTTCAGCATATGCGCAAGATAAATTAGAAGGCTACTTACTATTATTTCTATCATTATTATCTTGCGGCAATAGGATATTTCTAGTCTATATAAGGTTAGTATATATATAACGCAGGCAGGGGTATATTTACTGTGCGCTTATAAGATAAGGTTAATAAAGATATAGGATGCTAGAACAAAGGCCAAGATTAGTTAAAGTTAATATTGGGCATATGCTGAATATATCTAAAAAGCCTGCTGAGAGTTATAAGTTATATATAAATAGTAATATAAATGGCAATATAAATGGCAAAGAAGATAGTATATAGATCCTATTTATATATTAGCATATGCTAAACTTATTCTCCGATAAAACTAGCTTTTATAGCTGTTTCTGAACTCATTATTAGTGCAAGCTACTTTTTTACAGGATGTAGCAATACTCTTAATTAGCATGCTTCCTATATTAGAAGAAATATTAGCTTAATATAAGCTCTATATATGCCTAAGACTTACTATAGTTTATAAATAAAGTCGGCGTCTTGCTATTTGCTAAGTAAAACATATTTAATTAGTATACTGTATATTATTAGCATAGCTCTAGTATATATAGAACAGATCCTAAACTTACTATAGCCTAATTATCTTCTTATCTATAATTATATTATTAGTCTCTATATTGCGGTTTAATGCTACAGCAGATTAGTATATATTTAATATATATTAAGGATAATAACATACTCGCCCCTAAGTATATAGTCCTTATATAGTGTTGTAACTTTAACTGTCAGCATATTATATATATATAGAACTTATATTAGACTTACAGCAGGCTATAAATTAATAATCTTACTATATATAAGCAGGCTATCTGCGTTTACTTATACTCAGCAACTATAGAAGCTCAGTATATGCTTGGTTAATTTTAAAGAAAGGACTTATATATTCCTGTTTATGCTTAAGATAAAAGACCTAAGGATCAGCATGCGGGCATTTTCCTCAGCGGTAATTGCAGGCACTATCTATATTTAGTATGCTTTCAGCATATGTGCAATATCTGCTTACTAGATTTCTTATTTTCCTGCTTAGCTGTAGTGTGCGAGTCTAGGATCTATATTAGATTTAGGTTAAGAACTGGGCCTATTTTTATTTAGCATATGCTTAATATTAAGCAGAGATGTACTTACTATAATAATACCTGTAGTTTGTTGGATTACCTGCTAATAAAACTACATTGCAGGTAAGGAGTTCCTTTAAATATAGCAGTATTTTTGTGGTTGTACAGCAGTAATATAAGAGGGTGGACTGTAATACTATAGAGGCAGAGTGAAGGTGTTATTAGGGAGGTTGAAGATAATATAAATAATGTGAACTTCTATGCGATAGGATTCTAACGTCGCTTCAGCATATGCTTAATAACCGCCTTTACATATACCGCCTTAGTAAACTGCGCAGAATAATATCAGTTTTAGCTCCCTATATATATCCCAGCGTTGCTCTGACCTATGCTTAGCATATGCTGCAATACGGCACAGAGCATATGCTATATACAGTTCCTGACAAATATAGTTTATTGCAATATAATATGAAAACTTTATTATGAGTTATATAAGCTATATATATGCTAAGCCCACCCAAACGCTATACTGAAACTAACTTAGTATCTGAGCTAAACCTAGATTTTTCTTAGGTGGGCTGAGCTTTTCAAGTAGGCTAAGCTTAGCCCCGGCTGGGCCGAGCTATATCCCGGACTTAGATTATATAATAGATAAGATTAATTAGATATTAATCTTAGAGAATATTTTTACTTTAACTAAAAGCTTAATAAGCTAATTAAATAAAAAATAAAAGTTTATTATAATTTTAACTATAAAGGCTAAATATATAGCTATATATTAAGCTATAAAGTAGTCTTAATAATTAGCCCTTCTTTTAAGAGATATAAGATATAAATACTATATTAGTCTAAATAAATTTAAGCTAATAATAAGAGAAAAATAAGCTTTTATTATTAATTCTCTAGTTAAAATCTATAGAGATAACTAAGTATTATTATTACTAATTAAAGATACCTATATTTATAAAAGGTTAAAGTATATTAATATTATATATTACTATATATATAACTTATATTAAAAGAATAAAATTAATATTAAGTTTATTAGAATATAGAATATAATAGTAAATAATTTTACTAAACTACTATTAAAAACAGACTTCTTAAAATTTTTAAGTTAACTAAGATTAACTAACTTAATAAGTATAAATTAAGGAGAAGTATTATAAAATAGTAATTAAGACTAATAAATTCTAATATAATAAAGATTTTATTTTAAGAAAATCTTTAAGAATAATTTTACTTTAATAAAATTAAGCAGCTTTAAAAAACTATTTCTTAAGCTTTATTTAAAATCTATTGCCCTAACTAAGAATATATAAATATACTTAATATCTACTATATGTGCTAATACTTTTTCTCCCTAATTATTATTAGCCCTTTAAGTTAATTAAATAGTCTAGGGAATTTTATTTAAATCTATTCTTTTTAACTTTTTTTAATTAAAAAGATTAAGTTAAAGTTTTAATTATAAAATAATATTATTATTAATAATATTAAATAATTAAAATTATTAGTAAAATAAAGTATTATTTAAAGAGACTATATTATTATACTTCTTATAGAGATAATAATAGTTAAAAAGAATAGAGAATAAAATAACTTTTTATACTAGCTTTAAAAGAAAGTATAACTTAAAATAAGAATAAAGTATAAGAAATAGAACTAATACTAATATATCTTTATAATATAATTAGTTAATTATATTAAGTTAGTTAAGTTCTTCTCTTAAGCTAATATACTTACTATAAGAATTCTTCTATTAAGCTAACTATTTTCTATAACTATATATATAATTATTTTAGACTTTTTTATAAGAGAACTTCTTATATATTCTCTTTATAAACTGCTAGTTTTAACTGCTATATTATAATATTTTTCCTTAGTTTAAACTTATTATCTTAATAAGTCTTAATTACTTAATAAACTTAATAAAGCTTATCTTTAAAAGCAGTTTAATAAATCTATTAGCTATTATATTCTTAGTCTTAATATATTCTATATTAATTTAATTTCTTTAGTATAGATCTTATATATAGTAATTTATAATATTAATATACTTTAATCTATTATAAGTATAAGTATCTCTAATTAAAGATAATAATACTTAATTATTCTTAAAGAGTTTTATTAAAGAGCTTATTATAAAAAATAGTTCTTTCTTTATAATTAGCTTATATTAGTTTAAACTAATATATTTATTATAATTTATATTATGCAGAAGTAATACTAGTTATTATAATTACTTTACTGCTTAATATATAATTATATACTTAGCTTCTATTATTAAGGTTATAATAAATTTTTATTTTTAACTTAACTAGTTAATTAAATAGCTTATTATAATAAAAATATTTCTTAAGATTAATATTTAGTTTATTTTATTTATTATATAATTTAAATTAAAATACTCTATAAGTTTCTAGTCCTAGTTCTTATAAAATTAAAGGCTTAAATATATAATTAACTATAAGTATCTTATTAAGGATTTTAATAGCTTAAAATAGCCTTTAAATAAGTTAAATAAATATTAACTTAATTATCTTACTATAAATATAATATCTAGTCTTATTAAAATTACTAAGTAAATAAATACTTTAATAATCTTTTAATATTTTCTCTAGTTAGCTCTTTTATCTTATAGACTAATTAATTTTAAATAATTATACTTATTTAGCGAGATATTAATAAAGTAAGCCTTTTCTTTATTTATTTTATATCTTAATAAGATTTCTTAAGTATAGTAGAATTAACTTATAATTAATATTCTTTTTACTCTATTATAAATAATCTAAATACTAAGTATTTTATTTACTTCTCCTAGGTCTTTAATCTTATATACTGCTTTAAACTTCTATTTAAACTAGTTAATATATTTTATTTACTTTAAGCTAATTAAAATATTATTAATATATATTAAGATTAAAATCTCTTTTTTTAAATATTATAGTAAGTATAAATCTATATTTATTTAAATAAATCTTATTCTCTATAATATTTTAATATAGAAATAGTTTTAATCTTATATTACTTACTTTAAATTATATAGAGATTTTAAGACTTTAAGTATTATTTCTAATAAAATATCTATTTTAAATAAAGCTACTATATAAATCTCTTCCTTTAATATTAACTTAGTAAAGGTATTATTAATATCTACTATATAATACTTATAGTCTTCTATAGCTATTATAGCTAAGAAAACCTATAGTATATTATAATATAGGGTTAAAGCGAAAATATATTTAAAATTAATTCTATACTTCTAGGTAAATCTATAAATAATAAAATAAGCCTTAAGCTTTTATAAGAAATTATCTAGATTATACTTTATAGCTAGTACTTATTTACTAATTATAATATTAGCTTCCTTTAATAAAATAATTACTTTAAAAGTTTTATTTACTTATAATATATTTATTTTAACTTTAAAAGCCTCTTTCTATAATTTACTCTATATAGGATTATTAACTATAGCTATATAAAAATTAGAGATTAGAATATATTCTTTAGCAGCGAAAGCTGCTTTTAATATATAGTCTATATACTTCTCTTTATTTAAGATAATCTCTAGAGTAATAAGGTTTAAAATAAGCATTAGTTTATAAAGCTTTATATTCTATTTATCTTTTATAAGCTTATATATCTTCCTCTTTTACTTTATTATTATAGAGATCTTAATATAAGATAATATCTAGATTAATATATATAGTATAATCTCTTGCGTATAATTTAAGATAGGTATATTCTTATAATTATTCCCTAAGGTTATCTTAGAGAAGCTTTCTATAGCCTTTACCTTTTAATCCTTTAGTGTTTAATTTCTAGTACTTCTAGGGAAGCCTTCTATAACCTCCTTCTCTTAGTCCTAGGAGAATCTAGAAGATATAGGCGTATAAGATATTTACCTTCTATTACTTAGTACTTAGTTATTAATATTAATATTCTATAATTTTAATTTATTAAGTAATCTCGCAGGTTTAAACCTATAAAACTCTAGTTAATTTAATTATTAAGCTAGCGGTATAGTAGTTTACGCAGTTAATTACCCTCTGAAGTTTTTTATTAAAGCTATATTTAGTGCTATTCTTTATAAGATATAGAGATTAATATTTCCTTCGCGAACTATATATATTAGATAAAACCAGTTGGTGTTTCTGCGACGGGCGCGGCGACTTGGAGGGGCCGGCGCGGTCGTGAGCGCTGGGGGGGAGGGGCGGGGGGCAGTGCCGGTAAAGATCCGACCCCCGGGGGGGTCACTGCAGGCGTGGTCTTGCCGGGAGGGGGGCCAGTGCCGTTAAAGGTGAGGCCCCCGGGGGGCCGGCGGCGGACCGTGCTGGATTCTGCCCCCGTGCCTGGCCGTACGCGGGAGGTCACGTGGCAGTCGTGTTCACCCCGGGCATGACTGCGGTGCCGTTAAAGGTCTTACCGGGAGGGAGTCGCTGCGGCGAGGCCGGCACGGTCACGTGATCTTTACCGGAAGGGGGTCGCTCCGGGTAAGCACCGTTAAAGGGGGGTGCCCCCGGGGGGGTCGCTCCGGGTAAAGGTCTTACCGGGAGAGGGTCGGTGCAGCGAGGCCGGCACGGTCACGTGACCTTTACCGGGAGGGGGGCGTTCCGGGTAAGTGCAGCTAAAGGTCCTACCGGGAGGGGGTCGGTGCAGTTAAAGGGGGGGTGCCCGGGGGGGGCGTTCCGGGTAAGTACCGTTAAAGGGGGGTGCCCCGGGGGGGTCGCTCCGGGTAAGCACCGTTAAAGGGGGGTACCCCCGGGGGGCCCACTCCCGGTAAGGGTCTTACCGGGAGGGAGTCGGTGCGGCGAGGGCGGCACGGTCACGTGACCTTTACCGGGAGGGGGGCGCTCCGGGTAAGTACCGTTAAAGGGGGGTGCCCCGGGGGGGTCGCTCCGGGTAAGTACCGTTAAAGGGGGGGGTGCCCGGGGGGGGTCGTTCCCGGTAAAGGTCTTACCGGGAGGGAGAGGCCGGCACGGTCACGTGACCTTTACCGGGAGGGGGGCGTTCCGGGTAAGTGCAGTTAAAGGCCTTACCCGGAAGGGGGTCGGTGCAGTTAAAGGGGGGTGCCCCGGGAGGGTCGCTCCGGGTAAGTACCGTTAAAGGGGGTACCCCCGGGGGGGTGCCCGGGGGGGTCGTTCCCGGTAAAGGTCTTACCGGGAGGGGATCGGTGCAGGCGTGGTCCTTACCGGCACTACCCCCGGACACTCCATCGTTGCAGGGACCCCGGATCGGCCAGTTGCTGGCCCACTCGGTCCAGGGCCTTGGCCGCGCGGACAAAGTGGCCCACTTTGTATGGGGGGAAATGGCCCATGTGGTGCGTTTTTCCCATACAAAATCGTTCCCCGGCAGCGACTTTGGGACAGGGGAACCGTTGCACGCAGGATCCAAGCTCAATTGAGGTCGGAGAGTCTATGAGGAAGGAACTGTGGCCGGGCGCCACGGCCGGGGGCAGGGAGCCGGCGGTCTCAGGGCAGGCGGGCAGTGGACCGGCCCTGGAGCGCAGTCGGTCCCGATCGCAGCCCGGCAGCGTAGAGGGAGGAAAGGAGGTGCCCCGGCGGCCGGTAACTGGGCCGTACGGGGAGGCCGGGGGCGAGCTGCGTGCAGTAGCCCCCGGGGCGGGAGGGCCCCCGGGGCAGCCGGCTGGGGGTCCTGGCCGCGGGGAGGGGGGAGAGAGAGACTGGCGGGGAGTGGGCCTCCGCCAGTTGACAATGGGACGGGAGGAATCGGCCTTGGGCGGCACCGTTCGCGGGGAGGCCGGAGGCGCAGGCAGGCAGAGGGGCCGGGGCGCAGGCGTCCCGCCGGGTAAGGGCTCCCGGGCGCGAGACCCCGGAACCCTAGCCCCGGGGGGGGGGCACTCCGGGTAAAGGTCTTACCGGGGAGGGGGAGTTGCAGTTAAAGGTCTTACCCGGAAGGGGGTCGTTCCGGGTAAGTACCGTTAAAGGGGGGGTGCCCCGGGGGGTCGCTCCGGGTAAAGGTCTTACCGGGAGGGAGTCGGTGCAGGCGTGGCCGGCGAGGTCACGTGACCGGTCGGCGTGCCGCCCCCGGGGGGGGGTCATTCCCGTTAAGTACCGTTAAAGGTCTTACCCGGAAGGGGGGTCGTTCCGGGTAAGTGCAGTTAAAGGCCTTACCCGGAGGGGGGCCGTTCCGGGTAGGTGCAGTGAAAGGGGGGTGCATGTGTACATACACCCCATACATATATATATATATCACACCACCGGTCCGTACACCAATATATATCTCTCTTCCCCATCCCCGGTGCACCGCCTATTCCCCTCCCTCCTCGCTTCCCACCCCCTCCCCCGGCCAATATAAGGCACAGCGCGTGCTCTGAACCTGCGGCGGGCCCGGATCCAGGCCGGGGGGGGGCTGCGGGCGGGTGGGCGGCGGCTCGCCAGTTGGTGGCCCACCCGACCGGCGCTCACGACTAAGTCCCTCGTGGCATGCTCAGTGGGCGAAAAAAAGTGGCCCACTTTGTATGGGAAAAATGGCAAGGTGCGTTTTTCCCATACTAAATCGTTCCCCCCCAGCCACTTCTGTACACATTAACCGTTGCACGCAGATTCCAGGCCCAAAGGACGTCGGTGAGTATATGTGAGGGTGAAAGGCAAGTGTGCATCGCAGCTTAGCTGCTGCGGGCCTGCCTGCCTGCCGCCCTCTACATCTTCCCTGCCAGACCGGCAGTCTCGCTGCGCTGGTGGCGACGGTCCGCACCTGCCGACCGCGCTTCAGCTTACGGGGACTGTCACCCACCCGGCAGGCAAGGTCGCGTTGGCCGGCGAACTCTTGGGGGTTTGTCTGCCCGCGCCGCCCTGTCTTGCCGGCGTGGCCGAAGCCCGGGGGCCCCGTGTCCCCGGCACCGATGGAGTCTGTAGATCGTTGGCCGCTGGCCAGCATCACCGCGCAGATTCCGGGGGGGAGGCCGTCCGTGGTAGCCGCCGTTCGCCGGCGTGACCGCGGGCGGTTGCCCTCCTTCCGAGGGGCCGATGCCGCAGCCGGTCCGCGCCCGTTCTGGGCGCTGGGCCGGGTCTCCTGCGCGCGGACCGTCCCTGGAGAACTCAGTGGGGGCAATTGGAATGGTCGCGAGGGCCCCGCGGTACGTCCGCGGGCGTCGTCGTGGCCGGGCGCATGTCGCCCCTGCCAACGTTAACTAACCTCTGCCCCTCCGGGGGTTTGGTCTCCCGCGGTGACGGCGATCCTTCACTGGATCGGCGCCGCCGCGGGACATCAAGGTGGTTACCTGGTTGATTCTGCCAGTAGTCATATGCTTGTCTCAAAGATTAAGCCATGCATGTCTAAGTATAAGCAATCTATACGGTGAAACTGCGAATGGCTCATTAAATCAGTTATCGTTTATTTGATAGTACCTTGCTACATGGATACCTGTGGTAATTCTAGAGCTAATACATGCTGAAAACCCCGACTTCGGAAGGGGTGTATTTATTAGATAAAAAACCAATGCCCTTCGGGGCTCCTTGGTGATTCATAATAACTTCACGAATCGCATGGCCTTGCGCCGGCGATGGTTCATTCAAATTTCTGCCCTATCAACTTTCGATGGTAGGATAGTGGCCTACCATGGTGGCAACGGGTAACGGGGAATTAGGGTTCGATT
>NW_021167168.1:0-61954 GCF_004022145.1 Paecilomyces variotii
AATAAAAAGCTATTATTAAAAGTTAAATAATAAGATATATTTAATTTATTAATCTAATAGCTTAAAAGATTAAAAATCTTATTAAACCTATAGAAATACTTACTTAATTTATCTTAAAAAATTAAACTATTTAGTTTAAAGAACTTATTTAATCTATTCTACTGTTTAATTAATCTATTAAAATTATTTAATTTACTAAAAGAATAATTTAGCCTATTAAAAAGGCTATTTAGCCTATTAAAGAAATAGCCCTGCTTATTAAATAAGATTAACTAAATTCCTTTATTATACTTAATAAACTAAAATACTTATTTAGTATTAAAGACTTACTAGATATAGCTTATTTATTTAATAACCTAATATAATTTATTTTATAAGCCTTAGATTATAAAGCTAATTATTATCTTAAGATTATACTAGTTAACTATTAGTAAAGAGGAAAATATTTATATTATAGAGACTGCTTATATATTCTTAATTATAATAAGCTAAGAGTTTATTTATTATAAAAATATTATAATAAATATATATTTAAATACTTTAGAAAATATAAGTTTTATAACTTAATTTTATAAAAATACTATTAGCTAAATATATACTAATATATAAATTACTAAACCTAAAATTACTATATTTATTACTATATTATATCTTTAAATAAAGGCTATTAAAGAGTCTTATACTAGCTTCTTATTCTTAAATACTCTTAATAAGATATTTTAATAGATTTTATTATTAAACTTATATCTTATTAAAATTATAATATTATACTAGTTATTATAGACTAATTTATAAAAATAAAATATTTTATTCCTTATTAAGCTATTTATAATATTAAAGAAGTAATATAATTATATATTTATTATATATAGAAGCTTTATAAGCTACTAAAGACTATAGTATTTAATTAAAGCCCTTAATTTATTATTACTTTTTAGAAATACTTAACTTAATATTTAAATATTATAAACCTATTATTTACTATTTATTATCTTAAGATTAATAATTAGATTAAGAGAATAAATATTATCTTAAAATAATATTTATACGTCTATATTAGCTATTTATAAGATAATTAGATTAATTAATTATCTTTAGCTAAGTTTATATTAAATTCCTATTATTTTAAGATTATTAAAGTATTATTTTTTTTTATTAATTATAAGTTTTATTTATATATAGAATTTAAGCTTATTTAGCTTATAAATTAGCCTATTATTAAAAATATTAAAGCCTTTATTAAAAAAAATATAAGATATTATAAATTATATCTATATTTAGATTTATATTACTTAAGCCTATTATAAAGAGTAGACTAATTATTATTAAATCTTAGCTTATTGCTATTATATAGAATAATCTATTTAATTAAATATCTAGAATATTTATACTTAGTATTTTTAGAAAAAACTTAATTAGAAGAACCTTAGTCTATTTTATATTATTAAGATTATTAGCCTATATATTTATTAGCTAAATTTACCTGTCTTAATATATATTTATCTTATATTTAATATTAGCTTATTTTACCTTATTACTAAAGACCCTATATTTAAATAGAGATAATCTTTATTACTGCTTATTAAAATTAATAGCCTTAAAAAATAAGTTATTAAAAATATCTTAAATTCCTAATAGAAATATTAAAGTTATAAAGGCCTTTAACTATAATATATTATTAAATAATTAGATTATAATAACTTAATTAAAGAGCCTATATATTATCTATAGTATATTTAGAAGATTATTATTAACTTCTATTACTACTATTTAAATAAGCTAAAGCTAAAAGATAATCTTAATAAAACTTAATCTTAAGAAGGAGAATATTATTATAATGCTAGCTTAAGAAGCTAATATAATTTTATTTAATAAAAACCCTCTCTTATATAGATCTATTAGCTAATACTTATATAAGTTAAAAGAATAAGACCTAACTCTTTTAAATTATATAAAGAATTATATAATCTTATAAAGAATATTTTTAGTATATAGCCTAATCTAGATTTAAGCTCTTTAAATTATATTTTATTTATTAAGCTTACCTGCAATAGCTTATTTTAATTTAAATTAGCTAAATAAAGATCTTATAGCTAGTCTTAATATTAACTACTTATTCTATTTTATTTTAATCTACTCTCTAAGCCTATACCTTAATAAAAAAGAGTAAGTTATTAAAAGTAAAGGCTAAAATTAATTTAAGGTTAATATTAAGTATATATTAAATATATCTGAAAATCTTACTAAGAGTTATAAATTATATATAAATAGTAATATAAATAGTAAAGTAAATAATATATAAATCCTATTTATATATTAATATATACTTAACTTATTTTATAGTAAAACTAGCTACTATAGTTATTTTTAAAGTTAATATTAATATAAGTAATTTCTTTATATAAAGTAATAATACTCTTAATTAATAAGCTTCCTGTGCTAAAAGAAATATTAGCTTAATATAAGCTTTATATATACTTAAGACTTACTAAGGTTTATAAATAAAATTAATATTATATTAGTAACTAAATAGAATATATTTAATAAATGTACTATATATTATTAGTATAGCTTTAATATATATAAAATAAATCCTTAACTTACTTTAAGTTAAGTATTTTTTTATTTATAATAATATTGCTTATTTTTATTCTATAGTTAAAGGCTATTATAAATTAATATATATTTAATATATATTAAAAATAAAATATATTAGCTTTAAGATATATAGTATATATATATTAATATAACTTTAATTATTAGCATATTATATATATATAAAATTTATATTAAACTTATAGTAAGCTAAGAGTTAATTACTTATATATTATAAGGCTATTTAATTAAACTTATATTTAATAGCTATTAAAGCTTAATATATATTTAATTTATTTTAAAGATAAGACTTATATATTGCTATTTATACTTAAAATAGATAATTTAAAGGTTAATATATATATATATTCTTTTCTATAATTATTGCGGGCACTATTTATATTTAATATAATTTTAGTATATATATAATATTTACTTATTTAATGTTTTATTATTTGCTTTAGCAATAGTATATAAAGGTAATATTTATATTAAGTTTAGGTTAAGTATAAAGCCTATTTATATTTAATATATGTTTAATATTAAGCAGAGATATATTTATTATAATAAAACCTATAGCTAGTTAAGTTTATTATAGACTAAACTACTTTATAAATTAATAATTCTTTAAAATATAGTAGTATTATAATAGTAATACTACTATATTATAGGAATATATACTATAATATAGTAGAGATAAGGAATAAAGCGTTATTAAAGAAGATAAATATAAATAATATAAACTTTAATATAATAGGATTTTAATATTATTTTAATATATATTTAATAACTGCCTTTATATATACTGCCTTAATAAATTATATAAAATAACTTTAATTCTAAGTCCTTATATATATTTTAGTATTACTCTAACTTATACTTAGTATATACCTTAAATATTATTTAATATATACTATATATAATTCCTAATAAATATAATTTACTATAATATAATATAAAAACTTTATTATAAGTTATATAAGTTATATATATATTAAGCCTACTTAAATACTATACTAAAATAAACTTAGTATTTAAGCTAAACTTAGATTTTTCTTAAGTAAGCTAAGCTTATTCTTAATTAGACTAAGCTATATCTTAGCTTAATAATTATAAGAAATAATTATATAGAGATTAAAATATATTACTAGTAATAAGAAAGTAACTTAAAATAAGAGAATTTATATATTATAATAGAATAAATAATAATAATATTATTATTAACTATTTCTATTTAAATAAAAGATTTAAAGAGGCTTTTACTTAATTATATAATTAAGCTATATAATTTATTATAAAGATATATTAGTCTTAATTATTATATTATAATATTTCTTTTTAATTTAAACTTATTAAATTAATAAGTCTTAATTATTTAAGAAATATTATAAAATCTATTTTAAAAAGTAGCTTAATAAAATTATTTATTATTATATTTTAAGTATTAATAAACTTTACTTTAATTTTATTTTTATAATATAAGTCTCTTATATAGTAATATATAATATTAATATATTTTAACCTTTTATAAGTATATATATCTTTTATTAAGAATAAGAATATTTAATTATTCTTAAAAAGTTTTACTAGAAATTTAATAGTAAAAGCTTATTTTTTTTACTATTAATTTATATTAGTTAAAATTAATATAATTTCTATAATCTATATTCTTTAAGAGTAAAATTAGCTATTAGAACTATTTTATAACTTAATATATAATTATATACTTAGTTTTTATTATTAAAGTTATAATAGATTTTTATTTCTTACTTAATTAATTAATAGAGTAATTAGCTAGAATAAAAATATTCTTAAAGATTAATATCTAGTTAGTTTTATCTATTATATAGTCTAAATTTAAGTACTTAATAAATTATTAATTTTTATTTATATTAAATTAAAGACTAAAGTATATAATTAAATAAAGATATTTTATTAAGGATTTTAAAAGTTTAAAATACTTCTTAAATAAATTTAATAGATATTAATTAAGTCTACTTATTATAAATACAATATTTAGTTTTATTAAGATTATTAAATAAATAAGACTATTAATAATCTTTTAATACTCTTTTTAATTTATTTTTTTATTCTAGTAACTAAAAGATTTAAAGATAATTATATTTATTTAGTAGAATATTAACTAAATATATCTTTTCCTTACTTATTCTATATTTTAATAAGAATTCCTAAGTATAATAAGATTAATCTATTATTAATATTCTGTTTTTCCTATTATAAATAATATAAATATTAAGAATTTTCTTTATTTCTCCTAGATTCTTAATCTTATAAACTATTCTAAATTATTATTTAAATTAGTTAATATTCTCTATTTACTTAATACTAACTAAAATATTATTAATATATATTAAGATTAAAATCCCCTTTTCTAAATATTATAAGAGATATAAATTTATATTAATTTATATCAAACTTATCTTTTAAAATATTTTAATATAGGTTTAGTTCTAGTCTTATATTACTTATTTTAAACTATATAAAGATTTAAGAACTTTAAATATTATTCCTAGTAAAACTTCTATTTTAAAAAGAATTATTATATATATTTTTTCCTTTAATATTAATTTAATAAAGATATTATTAATATTTATAATATAATATTTATAATCTTTTATAGCTATAATAATTATAAAAACCCTTAATATATTATAATAAAGGGTAAGAGTAAAGGTATACTTAAAATTAATATTATATTTTTAAGTAAATCTATAGGTAATAAAATATACTTTAAACTTTTAAAAAAAGCTATTTAAGTTATATTTAATAATAAATACTTACTAGCTTATTATAATATTAACTTTAAATAATAAAGTAATTACTTTAAAAATACTATTTACTTAAAGTATATTAATTTTAAATTTAAAAGCACTTTTATATAATTTACCTTATATAAAGTTATTAACTGCAGTATAATATAAGGTTAAAATTAAAATTTACTTTTTAGTTATATATATAACTATTATAGTATTAAATATTAATTTTATATACTTCTTTTAATTATTAGAGGTTTTAAGGAAAGTTTTTATAGAATTCTTCTCTTTTCCTATATTAATTCTTAAGAATAATAGGTTTAATATAAATATAATTTTATAAATTTTATACTTTACTTTTCTTCTAGTAGTTTATATTTTTCCTTTTTTTACTTTATTATTAGAGGTATCTTTATATAAAATAGTTCTTATTAATTTAGTTTAAATAGAGGTTTTATTAAAACCTTATATATATTCTAAGAATTAATAATTTTAAGAAAGGCTTTTTTAAAGTTATTAATCTTCTCTTAATTATTAATATTATTCTTCTTTTTTAAAAGGCTTATTAGACCTTATTATTAGTTTAAATAAAATATTTAGTTAATAAGTTAGTTATACTTTTAAATTTCTTATTAGTACTATATTTAGTACTAATCTTTAAAAAATCTTAAGATTTAAGTTTTCTCTTAATTATTCTTTAAAGAATTTAATTTAATAAGTCTTAATAATTTTTCTTATATTTAGTATTTAAACTCTTTATTACTTATTTATTTCTTTAATATACTTAATAAAAATATAGATTTTACTTTAATTTATTAATTTATTCCTTTTTATATCTTATAATAATAACTTTAAGTTTATATATAATAGTATTAGCATTAAGTTAGGTTATAGCTTAGCTTAGCTTAGCTTAACTTACTAAGACTCTTAGATTTTATTAAAAAGTTTAGCTTAATCTATTAAGCTAAGTTAAAAAGTTTAGTTTAACTTATTAGGCTAAGCTAAAAAGTTTAACTTAATTTAACTTAAAAGTTTATAAGTTTAGCTTAAACCTTATATATATTATTATTATATAATTATTATATATAATAAAATATATATAAAAATAAACTTAAAATTTAATTATAGCATTTTAATTATATAAATATAAACTAAAGAATAAATTTAAAAATCTAATTATATATTAATAATATACTATTACTATATTTTAATTATATAAGCTTATTCTTAGATTTTATTTTTTTTTTATTTTCTCTATTATAAGTCTGTTATTTAGCTAAATTTAATTCTTAGTCTTCTCTTTTTCTTAAAATATTTCCTAAACCTAATTTAAGAGTATTAACTAGCTTATAGATTAAATTATTACTTTATTTAATTTAATTAAGAAATATTTTAATATTATTATAGTGCTTTAGCTTAATATAAAATAGTAACTTATTTAAATTAATTGCTTATTTCCTAAGGTTTAATAGCTTTATTTTTTTATTAAAGTATATTTAAACTATATTAGTATTTAATTCTGTAATAAAACTTAATACTAGTTTATTTAAGTTTAGTATTAACTAGTAAAAGTTAAAGAAGTTCTTTAAAAAATAATTATAAACCTTTATAATCTTCTTTTAGTTAAACTAATAAATATAGCCTATAGCCTATTATATATAGTAGTTTAAGGTAAAAATATTTTATAAATAAATATTATAATAAAGGCTTTATAAGTTTAAACCTATAAAGTTAATATAAAAAAAGTATATTAAAATATAATAAGTATTATATTAAGTATTAAATTTTTATATTAAGATCTCGCGCTTAAAATAATTTAGCTCTATATAAAAAATATAAGTATTACTATATTAAGCTAATAATAGCTTTTAAAAAGTTTTACTTTATATTATATTAATTATAGTTCTCTATGCGCTTAATGTTTATTATAATTATTAATATAAATTTTAGGAGTAGTTCTTAGAGCATATTAGAATTAATTTATAAACCTCTGTTTTTTATTATAGCTAGTTTTATATAGCGCTATTATAAATAATCTAAGCCTAGAATTTATTAATTCTTTTTTCCCCGGATAATAAAGCCTAAGTAATAACTAATAAGGTTTATCTAGAGATTTATTAATATTTTTCTATTATATAGCCTAACCTACCTATAGCTTTAATTATAACTTTAACCTTAAACTTATTACTACTATTAGGAACTATATTATTAAATTTAATAGAATTAAACTTTACTAAAGTTAAAAATAGTAATTCTAAGTAATTTTTAAGACCTATTATTAATAGGGGGGTTAATATAATATTATTAAGATTATACCGCCTAAATTATATTTATAGAATTAAAGATAGTATTCTTAAGATATACCTACTAATTACTATATATAATAAATACTTTACTTATATTACTAACTTTAGGAGAAGATAAAGTATATTAATACTACTAGTCGGCTATATAGGTTAAAGATTAATAAAAAATTAATTTTATTTAGAGGAAAGAAAGAGGATACTTATTATAAGAACTAGTATTTTCTTAACTGTATTTTTTAATATAACCCTTAATTATAGGGTCTAGTTATAACTATATAAGTAGTTTATATTAGTTTAATATCTTTAATTACTATATAGGCCGCTAATATAACTATTTCTATTTAATAGTTAACTTAATAAAGGCTAAGTAAAAGAATCTATAATATTAAGGATTAAGATAATATCTTTAACAGCAGTTTAGTCTATTCTATTTCTATATAAGTTTTAGAATAATAAGCTATATTAGTAGAATATTATAATACTTATTTAAATCCCTATAGAGGATAAATAGAATATCTTTTATTAATTATAAAAACCTTTAATATATTATAATAAAGAGTAAGAATAAAAGTATACTTAAAATTAATATTATATTTCTGGGTAAATCTATAGGTAATAAAGTATATTTTTAAGTTTTAAAAAAATTATCTAGGTTATATTTAGTAATAAATACCTATTAACTTATAATAATATTAGCTTTAAATAGTAGAATAATTATTTTAAAAATACTATTAGCCTAAAGTATATTAATTTTAAACTTATAGATATTCTTCTATAATTTACCCTATATAGAGTTATTAATTATAGTATAGTATAGAATTAAAATTAGGATTTACTCCTTAGTTATATATATAGCTATTAAAATATTAAGTATTTATTCTATATATTTCTCCTTACCTATATTAATTCCTAAGTTTAGGAAATTTAGTATAAGTATAACTTTATAGAATTTCGTATTTTACTCTTTTTCTAATAATTTATATTCTTCCTGTTTTCTACTTTATTATCGGGGGTATTTCTATATAAAATAGTTCTTATTTACTTAGTTTAAATAGGGGTCCTATTAAAGCCTTATATATATTCTAGTTATTAAGAGCCTTAGGGAAGGCTTTACTAATTTTCTCCTAACTATTAATATTATTTTCCTTTTCTTTTAAAGAGTCGCCGGGTCTTCTAATTAATTTAAATAAAATATTAGTATTATAGAATTTATTATTAAGCATTAGTAAAATATTTAAATAGATTAGTAATTTTTATCCTTACTTTTTTTCTCTCTCTCTAATTAATTCTTTAAAATTTCCTCTTTTAAAAGCAATATTACATGTATTACTACTACTATTTTCTGCTATTTCTATTATTTACTACTTTCTATTTTAGTAAATTAAAATAATTTCTCCTAACCTCCTATATAGCTTCGTGTTTAAATTATAATTTTTACCCCCTTTAATAAGTACTTTTTATAATTCTTCCTGCCTATTTATTATATTATATATATTAAAAATTTACTCCTAATATAGTATAGATTTGCTACTATTTAAATTTACTTCTTACTAGGGTTTAAAACTAGATTACTATATAGGTATATTATAATCTTAAGAGAACTATAATGGCAGTTATTTTAAATATTAATTCTATATTATCTTTAATCTTTTACTATTATAGTATATATAACTCTAATTCTTATAATATAATTAATACCCGCTAGTACTAGTTAGCTATTTAATATAATAATTAAGCTGCTTATTAAGCTAGCGAGAATTTAACTTCTACTTCCTTATTATATTAGCCTTTAAGGGGTTATAGTTATAAATAAGTATATTTTTATATATATAATCTACTATATGAAGTTTAATTTTATATAGAGTTATATACTCTCTAGCTACTTAGTTATATAAGCTTAATCTCTTTATTATAGCATAGGCTGCTATAGCGCTATTAGTAAACTATTAAAACCTATAATTTTTATAATAGTAAGTATTGTTTATAGCTTCGGACTTAAGCTAATACTAAACTTATATCTTTAAATTAAGGCTATTTAAAAGATTAGAACTAATTTTAATATATAAGATTCTTAAGAAATTATTTTAACATATTAATCTCTATAAGGAAGGCTATAAGCTATTAGGTTATATAACTATATTTAATATATAAGGTTAAGTAATAAATAGAAGGAAGCTTATTATATATATAAACTTATTCCTCGATAAAAACTAATTAAAAATAGATAATTCTCTTTAATAGAGGATAATATAATATTCTTTAAGATATTATTTATAGTTAAAGCTATTAAAGTAATATAACTTCTTAAAATTCTCTATACTATATAAAAATCTATTTAGTCTCTTATTTAACTACTCTCTATTAGAAATTAAAAGTATTAATCTTTTAATTATAATAGAGAAGTAATAAGTTATATAAAAATATATAAAAATATATAACTATTAGGAGACTCGGCCAGTTAATCTAAAAGTATAACCCTTAAATTAAGTAACTACTTACTACTTTTAATAAAAGTATATAAAGTAATTTACTTAAATAGAGAACTATATAATCTTTTATAAATAAAATTATATATATAATTTCCTAGAATATATTAATATTACCTTAGATTTCTCTATATTAGTAGTATTATAATTATAATAGAGGTATATTTAATAAATAAACTAAGAATAAATATACTTATTAGTAATAATATTATTATACCCTTAGAGTTAAAAAGAGGAAGTGCTAGTATACGGGATTTAAATATACTACTAGTACTAGGAAGATAACTAAGATTAAAAGAATCCTAGGTTATAGTAAAATAAACAATGTTATTATAATTATCTTAAGCTAAATAGCTTAAGATAAGGTCTTTATCTATTTAGTTATATAACTTTATTATATAACCTATTATAGAGATATACTAGTTCTAATTATTATATTATAATACTTTTTCTTAGTTTAGACTTACTAGATTAGTAAGTCTTAATTGCCTAAGGAATCTTATAAAATTTACTCTAGGAAGCAGCTTAGTAAAACTATTTACTATTATATTTTAAGTACTAATAAATTTTATTTTAATCTAATTTCTCTAATATAGGTCTCTTATATACTAATATATAATATTAATATATTTTAACCTCTTATAGGTATATTATCTTTTATTAAAGATAAGAATACTTAGTTATTTTAAAAGAGTTTTACTAGAGACTTAATAATAAAGGTTTATTTTTTTTACTATTAGTTTATATTAGTTTAGACTAATATAATTTATATAATTTATATCTTTAAGGAGTAGGGTTAGCTACTAAAACTATTTTATAACTTAATATATAGCTATATACTTAGTTTCTATTATTAAAGTTATAATAGATTTCTACTTTTTATTTAACTAACTAATAAAATAGCCGGTTAGAATAAAAATATTCTTAAGAATTAATATCTAGTTAGTCTTATCTATTATATAATTTAAATTTAAGTACCTAATAAGTTACTAGTCCTTATTTACATTAAATTAAAGACTAAAATATATAGTTAAATAAAGGTATTTTATTAAGGATTTCAGAAATCTAAAATACTTCTTAAATAAATTTAATAGATATTAACTAAATCTACCTATTATAAATATAATATCTGGTTTTATTAAGATTACTAGATAGATAAGGCTATTAATAATTCTTTAGTATTCTTTCCAGTTTATTCTTTTATCCTAGGGACTAAAGGGTTTTAGATAATTATATCTATTTAGTAGGATATTAATTGGATATATCTTTTCCTTATTTATCCTATGTCTTAATAAGAGTTCCTAGGTATAATAAGATTAGTCTATTATTAGTATTCTATTCTTCCTATTATTATAGGATAAGGTATCGAGACTTAGTAATAAGTCTTAGAGTATAAAAATATAGAGGAAGAGAAGGAGAGGGTTTTAAAAAAAAAAACCCTAATTTGTATAAGCGTGCAGTAGTTCTAATTTAGCAATATTTAATATAAAAAAAGGGGGTATAAAATAATTAGTCTCGAGTTTTTAAGTAGTGTTTATAGGTAAAGAAGTAAGGTTTTTAATATAAAGTAAGGTTTCTTTATTATTGTTTTATATTCTTTATTTAATATCTTCTGTTTTTAGTAATTAGAAGAGTTTAGCCTTATTTTTCTAATATATTATATATACTCTTCTACTTTACTTATTTTTAAGCCTTTTCCCCTTCTAAAAATTTAGACGCTCTTATTTTTAGTTTATCCTCTCTTCTTCCCTTAGAGCTAAATCTTTATCTAATATTAGACTTACTTCATTGCCAGCCTTCTACTTCCCTTCCTTTTAAGCTAATATTTTTAAAAGGAGGGTACTGTAACTATAACCGCCTATATTAATTTAAATAATATTTAGTCTATATTATCTTTATCTTTACTTATTTGCTAATTCTCTTACTCAGGTTTTATATTATTATTTATTACTAGCATACCCCTTTAGTTATCTTATAAATAATAGCCTTTTAAGTAATTTTTATAAATTAGGTCCCTAAAAGCTATATTATTTAACTTTTTAAGCTTATAAGAACCTTTTTAAAGGACTTCTTTAATTTAATATAGCTTAAGCTAGTAATATGCTAGTTTAATAAAATAAAATATTTTAAGCTTTATATTATAGAGTAAAATAAGTTATCTTTTAATTAGTTATCTTTTATAAAGTTGCTTTTTATTATTAAAGACTTCCTTGCTAGCTTCTTTTATATATTAAATATAAAGCCGGGCCTCTTTTATATCTTAATCTCTAAGCTCTATTTACCTTATATAAAGGAGTAGAAGGTCTTTTATAGTCCTAACTTTATCCTATATTAATATCTTTTAAATAGGTATTTCTAGTTTAATTAGTAGTACTATATTATATCCTATAATTATTTTAAATAGTATTAAACTTATAAAGGTCTTAATTATATTTTTATCTGCCTAAATTATTACTAGTAGGTAGTCTATTTAATTTATCCCTATTTTTTTTATAAGTTTTCTAATACTATATATAAAGGACTTATATATAACTTTAACTGCTTTATTTGCTTATAGGTTATATAATATAATCTTAATATAATTAATCTTATATTTTTATACTAATATATTAATTGCGGCTTTATTTTCTAGCTTTTTATTATTAATAAGAGTCTCTATTACTTTTTAGCAATAAATTTAATCTTTTTATAAAAACTTAGTAATAGCTTTTAAAATAAGGCTATTAAGCGCTTTATATTTAATCTAATTAAAGTTATCTTAAAATATAATAATATAAGTTTTTCTTTTACTAGGCAGTATAATCTTATAAATATCTAAATATAGCTTTAATTACCCTAGTAAAATAAATATTAACTATAAAGCTTCTTTTATATATTCTTTATCTGCTTTATAATATTTATTATATATCTTTATCTATCTAGCAATATACTTATATAAGCCTTTTTATTAATATTAATTAGCTACTTTTCTATATATTACTTTATATTTTTAATATTTATATTCTTTATAAAGGGCAGTAAGAATCTTTTTTTATTTTTTATTATTATTAATAATTATATAATAAGGCTAGTTTTGCTATACTTTCTAAAAAAGAATACTATCCTATACTATATACTTTATAGCCTCTTTCTTAAACTTAATATATTATCCCCTATTTATATTATCTAATTTTATTATAGTTTATAGTTATTCTATAATTAGTAAAGATTTTTCTAACTAATATAATATAAGTATTAGCTAAGAGATATTATTTAATTCTACTTCTTATATATTAATATAATAGACTGTATAAAATTACAGGTCTAGGAATTTCTTTAAATTATTATTTTTAACTTTTCCCCAGTCTTACTTTATTATTAGCTTTTAAAATAATTTATCTATAACTAAATTCTTTCTTCCCGCCATATAGATAATATTAAAGTTAAATAGCTAAATCTAAATAATTTACTAAGTAATTATTAATTTAAAAAGATCTATAACTATCTTATTTAATTATATAATTAAAATCTTTATATCTACTTTTAGCTAAAAGTATATATTATATAGATATACTTTAAATTTGTAAAGAGCCTTTAGTATTACCCTATATTCTAACTTTCCTTTATTATATTGCCTCCCCGCTTATATCTATACTTTACTTTTATATTTAGCCGGATATTTCTTATTAGATTCTTTTTTTTTTTAAATAAGTTATACCCCCTATTTATTACTGCTAACGTCTGTATTAATAATAATTATTCTTTTTTTTTATAGTTAATTAACTTAAATGCTAAAGCTATTATTAAGGCTACTTTTAAAGTATTTATTAAATCTTATTATTCTAGTCCCTAAAGGAAGTCTTATCCTTTTCTTAATATTAAGTATATTAGCTCAGCTTTAATAATATATCCTTTAATCTATATCTAATAATAGGCTATAACCCTTAGAAACTCTCTTATTTCCTGCAAGTTTTAATAAGGTAGCTATTTTAAGATCTTAACTACTTTTATAGATTCTAGGTATTTCCCTTTTATATTATATATATATCCTACTATTTTAATTCCTAAAACTATAAATTATAACTTTTTTTTAGTAATAATTAGACTAATAAGTTTAAAACTATACAATACCTTATTAATATTTTAAATATATTTAAATATAAATCTCTTAATCTTAGGCAGTACTTCCTCTTCTTTATAATTAATTTTAGGTCCTTATATTAGAGTATTATCTAAAAATATATTAATAAATACTAAGGATATTATCTATAAGTACCTTTATAACCCCGCGCATAAATTTTAATACTATATTAATCTATCTTTACAATAGTCTAGCTTAGCAAACTAAACTAATCCTAGGCATATAAAAACCCATTAAGTTGCATAATTCTTCCGCTAATTTTAATTAATTAACCCAGAGAATAAATCTATTAATATAGATACCAATATCCCGCTAAACTTCTCTAAGAATTTATTAGCTAAGGGGGGCAAATTAGTATCTTATATTATTACCTAGTTAACTTCTATTACTGCATTAATTAATTAATATTTACTATTTTTTTATATAAGAAACTATAGGTTCTTATAGGGCCCCTAACTTTATTTAAGAATTCTAGCCTTTATTCTTTTTTTTACTATTACTTATACTATACTATAAAATACCTTTAATATTAAAAAGCTTTTTACCTACTATAATTTATACTATATAATTTAGATAATAACTAGAGGTGCAACTTCTAAGCGTATTTATCTAATCTTTTTAAAAATCTATATAAGAGCGGCTTTTTTTAGCAAAAAGCACTTTTATTAATAATTTTTTCTTTTTTAGCTATAAGTCTTCCCCTATAATAAGATTTTTTAAGTATTCTAGGGTTAGCCTTATTTCTCTCTTTATATCTAATATTTTTGGCTAAATATAATTGGCAAATTCTCCCTATATCTCTTTTATACTCCCTTAAAAATTTATATAATAATGCTCCTAGATAATCTCTTTTTACCCTAATAATCCTCCTAACACTATTATAAGTCTATTTGCTATATTTACTAAATAAACTTTCTTATACTTTTTTTATACTAGGTATTAATAGCATACTTTATTCTTATAATAAAAAGATCGCATCTTTTAGATAGCCTATATTTTTATAAATTTCCCTTTTCTTCTTATAATTTAGTAGGTTTAAATACCCCTATACCTTTACTTTTAATTCTCCTGCTTAATTTAAGATTAATATTATTTATTAAATATACTTTCTATAAGTCTTCTCCCTTTTTAATCTAATATCTATTATTCCTTCCTAACTTTAATTTAATAACTCTTGCGCTTTTAATAAAAGGTCTTATAATACTTCTTCTCTTAACTTATTTCTTAGATTATTTATTAAGAATACCTAAATAATAGCTTAATTCTTTCGGTTTATAAAATAAATTATATTCTTTACTATTTTATCTAATAGAGTAATATATTATAAATATACTTAATATTTAAAAGGCTGTCCTAGAATATAATTATAATTAATCTTATTATTTATTATAAAAAAGAGAACTTTATAATAAAAAGATCTTACCTATATAAGTACCTTTTTATAAAGTTTTATAAAAGAGGTCTAGCTACTATTTGCTAATATTATATTATCTCTAAATTTCTGGCTTATAATAAGTTTGTAATAATTCGCTATATCTCTATATATTATATTAATTTCGGCTCTACTATTTACTATAATATTTTATACCTCCTTATAATTATTAATTCTAATTAATAACTTTAAAGTTATAGCTATATATAGCACCTTATTTTTATTAAAAGGCTTAAGTTATAAAAATATATAAATGCACTAATCCGCACTATTTACTATATACTCTATATTTAATACTAAAGCATTAAACTATACTCCTTTAGTGTTATAAAATACTACCTTAGTTATTACCTGCTAAGGTTGCGAGGTAAATAAGGCTTTATATAGATTAAGAGATAGACTAATAAGGTCCTAGATTGATATCTGGACTCTAGTATTTAATATCTAAGTTATAACCGATATTATATTAGTAGTCCCCTTTAGCTTATTTATAACTTTAAACTTCTTTAACTTCGGTCTCTCTTTTATTTTAATAACCTTTTTATTTTTACTCTACTTAGGTGTATTCTTTATTTCTTTTTTAATTACTCTTACTTTCTTAGGCGTATTTAGAGGCTAATAATTGCTAAATTAGTTTATTTTAATTAAGGGAAATTTTTACTCCTATTTAATTACTTTTTATAATTTTTTTTATATAATCTTTTAATCCTATTTTACCTTTTTTTTACTCCTTAAGGCTTATCTAATCTTACTATATTAATAGAATAATAATTTTCTATAATATCTCTAGCTTCTTTTTTAGAGCTTAAATTATCTCTAGGCTGTCCTAATATAATTAACTAGATATTATATCTGATTAAGCTAATATTTTTTTACTCTTCCTTTAGTCTTTACTTAACAATCTCCTTTTATAATATATTTCCCTATATAAGATAAATAACTTCTCTATTCTATCCTTTTAGCCTAAAATAAAATTTATAATTTTCTTTCTAATAAATAAGCTTCTAATTTAAGAGGCTTTTTAAATCTAGGTAATAAAATTAAATATAATCTAGAGCTTAGCAGAAATTATATAAGTTTAAAAGTATTTTAAATCCTTTAGCCGGGTTAAATCCTAAAGGCGCCTTAGCTTATATATTTATGCCAGCATTAAGTATGCTACTATTAAGCCTCCTTATATATTGTATACTATATAGTTTTAATTTTTTAAACTCTTTTTTTATTAATTAATTAATCTATAACTGCTTTATTAATTTTATTTCTATATTTTATTATTTAGTTCTATTTTTACTCTTATTAAAGTAAGTTCTATTAAGTTTAATAAGAAGTTATATATTATCTTTTTTAGTTACTTTCTCCTTTATTAAGGCCGCTATATCTTAATCTTTCTCTAGTTTATTACTATTAAGGTAGTAAAAGGTTTAATAGTTTTTACCTTATCTACTATCTCCTTGCAGAAACTAATATATTTAATAATAAATAAAATATAATAATTTATATTTAACTCCTAAACTACCTGCTGCTTAAGCTCCTTTAAAAATTCTTAAAAATACTAAACTCCTTATAAATATTAACTTAACTTACTTAAAGTTACTAGCGCTTTTAATATAGCTTAATATTCTTAATTATACTCCTTTAGGTCCTTAGAGCTATTATATTTTATATTTTTAAACTTTTTTAGCTATTAGACATTATATTTCTTTTAATACTTATTATAATAAGTATATTTTTATTTAGTCGCTTTTGCTAGTTTTAGATAGTTCTTCTCCTTATATTTAGGTTAAATATTTATTTATAATAATATAAATAGGTTATAATAATCTATAAATTATTTAGTTTTTTCCTCTTTTAAAAGTTAATTCGCCTTATATAGCCTCTTAAAAAGCCCTAGGTAATAAATAATATTATTCTCTTTAAAGTATAATATCTTTAGATTTTTAGGCATTAGTATTTATAGAGCTAATATAACTTAAATTAGTTGCGCTATTAATAGTCCTGTATTCTTAAATACCTAAACTATTTATACCTCTAGACCTAGCAATATTAAAAAGCTAAAAGTCCTTTTATTTTAGCTAATGCTAAAAAGATTAGTACTTTTTTCTATATTTTTTTAAAGAAATAGTAATAAAGATAATAATAAGAAATTCTTTTACTTTTTAATAAATAGTTTTTGCTTAATAATTTCTTATTCTTTCTAAACTTTTACTTTCCTTTTATACTTATTAAGCTTTTCCTTATATTTAGCAGTTCTTCCTTTCTTTTATTATTAGTATATGTTTTTACCCTATATTATATTTTCTGTCTTTACTAATCTAAGAGGTATATTTATCTTTTTTTATTTATAGTAGTAATCTCCCTTAGCTATTTTACTTATCTTTTTACTATTTTTTACCCCTTTCTTTAGCTTTAGCCTCAATCTTAGCTTTTAGTTCTCCTTTTCCCTTATTTCCGCTTAATATTTTAATATCCCCTGCATTTAGCTTTAATTTATTATAAGATAAAATATTAAGACTTAGCAGTAAGTCTTAGAGCATAAAAATATAAAAGAAAAGAAGGAGAGCTTAGTTCTTTGGGGTTTAAAATAGAGCTAGAAGAGAAGCTCTAACAGTAAAATAATATAATAAGTAGGAACTACCTTAATACTAAACTAGTACTGAATAATAACTAAGGGGGGAATTTTTTATTTTATTCTATATTAACCGATTCTCTCCTCCCCTTAGCCTTGCTAGAAGTATTTAAGCTACCTCTTCTAATAATAGCATATAACTTGCTGATTTAATTATATCTTCGGATCCTCCCTAACTACTGTTTCCCCCCACTATACTATTATAGATAATATAAATACTAAGAATTTTCTTTATTTCTCCTAGGTTTTTAATCTTATAAACTGTTCTAAACTATTATTTAAACTAATTAATATTACTTATTTAGTGCTAACTAGAATATTATCGATATATATTAGGATTAAAATCCCCTTTTCTAGATATTATAGGAGGCATAAATCTATATTAGTTTATATAAAACCTATTTTTTAAAGTATTTTAATATAGGTCTAATTCTAGTCCCGCGCTATTTACTTTAGACTATATAAAGATTTAAGGACTTTAAACACTATTTCTAGTAGAATTTCTATTTTAGGGGGAGTTACTATATAATTTTGGTGCCCCTAGGGGCTCTAGCAGTAGTCGCCTGCGCCAGCAGCCAGCTTAGTCAGCAGAGTAGTGGCCAGATAGATCAGTTTAGCTTAGCCTCTAGATAAATTTCTTAATTAAGCATCTTTATCAGCTTTAAGAGGTTATAAGCCCAGCTTAGCCTTATTACTATTTTAAATAGATAAGCCAGATATCTTAAAGCTTTAATTTAATTAAAAGCTTTAATTAAACGATATTTAAAACAAGAAGTTAAACTAATAGATCTTTACCTCTAATTAGAATAACCCTTTAAGATGGCAATATTATTAACTAAGTTAACCCCTTAACTAGCCCTAATAATCGCGATCTATCAGGGATTAAAGCTATTAAAGACCCTATAGGATAAGATACCTATAATAGCTAAATCACTAATTAATAACAGTAACTATAATAACTAGCTTTAATTAATAAAAGAAGTTCTTAGAACTATAGACTATAAGAACCTAATTAATATATTAATTAGGAGATTTATATTTTATAACAGAGCTAAGATCTATAAGAGATAGAGGAAGCTTAGCTTAATAATAAAGAGTTAAATTAGTAATTAGATTAACTATAAGCTAATTAAAACTATCAGAATTATACTTAATAAGCTAATTTATATAGATAAATATATTAAAGTAATTAAGGTTATTAACTATAGCTTAGCTTAAGGCAAACTATTTATATTCTAATAAGCTGTTACTATAACTAGATCTTAATATAGAATAATTAAATAATATATATAGAATTTAGAGATTATATAATAAAATTAAATAATATAGGCTTAATTCTCTCGCCCTTTAGTGCAGCAATACTAATGCTTTAAATAGCTTAAATCCGAATTATTAGTATAGACTAACTCTTACTATATCTAGTAGTCTAAGTAAATTAAGCCCCTAATAAATATAATAATAGAGGAATTCTAGCAACTTAGCTTTAAAGCTATTAATTAAGCTAGATCTTATAAGAGTATTTAAGCAGTTTTAGCTATATTTATAAATAAGGCTCTAGCTTAGGAGACTTAGCAATTTAATAGACTATTAAAGGGCCCGCTATTAAGCAAAGATCTTCTAAATTTTGCTTATAAGATATATAAAAAGAAATTATATTTTAAAGGCAAATGCGGATATTATTATATATTTAAATATAATTCTATAGATTGCTATTGCCTTAAGGAAGAAGTCTTTAACTAATAGCGCCTACTAAAAGGCGTCTAGACTTTATTAAATTAAAAGAAAATTAACTCTAGTCTATAAAAATAAGATAAAAAGAAGAAGGATTTTAATAGCTTTATAGGTATAGCAGTCTTAGTAATATTTATTCTATTTATTAGTTAAATAGCAGATTTAGAAGTATATAAGAATATATATAATAATAAGTCCCAGTTTATTAAGTATAGAGACTTTACTAATAATAAAAAGTAATAATATAAATATAATTATATAAATAATATTCTAAATAAAAATAAAGGTAAAAGTATTATTAGACTAAACCTAGAGCTTAATAATAGTTATATAAATAATATCTTTATTTATACTCTATATATATTAAAATAGAAATATTATCTATTTTTTATAATCTAAAATAAAATGCTATATAAAATATAGTATAATTCCTAAAATAATAGACTAATAAATATAAATATTAATTAGATTATTAGATATATATATAAAAATAAAGATATTCTATAGCTTAAGCTTTATAGGCGAATTACTGTATTAATAATATTATTAAAACTCTTATATAAGAAAATAGGATATATTAGTATTATAAAGCTTAAAGCTATTATTAAATTAAACCCTATAGTTATTTAATTTATTAAGGATATTAACTTTTATTATAAAGTATATTATATAATAAAGGTAAAGTAATTAGTATTTAAAGATTTTTAGTTCTGCGCATTATAATTAGCAGAATGCTTTTATATAAATACTTAGCCTATAAAGCTATTAAGAGTTTAAAAATATATTAATTATCTTATTATTATAGATAGTATTATAAGAACTTAATTTATCTATATATTAAAATTAAAAGATAAAGCTTTAAAATATATAATCTCTTTTACTAAAGAGATTAAGAATATCTTATTAATAGGATACTATTCTTAATATTAGAGAATTAATAGTGGGAGAGAATTTCTAAACTTTAAATCTTAGGCTAAAGCTAAAAGCTTAAAAGTTAAATTAATACCTCTATAAATCTTAGAGAATAATAGCATTTTAAAATATTATAAAAGATATCTTAATTTATTAGCCTATATAATAATAATAGCTTTAAGACTCTTAAAAAACTTCTAGTTATTTATAATTAAAATTACTATTTATATTATAAATAAACTATTATAAAAAGATAAGATTAAATCTCTTATTATAAAATAAAGGAGATATTTTAATATATTAAATAAAAATCTCTTACTAAAATACCTATAAGTCTAGGGCTATTAAGTATATCTCTATATATTTAAAGAAGATAGGAAGCAGGTATTTAAAATAATATTTTATGCCTAAATTAGTTACTTAATTAAATATAAAGGAGATAATAGTTATATTTATAAAGTCTAGATCCTAGAAATAGATAAGATTAAATACTCTAAAGATATTATATTCTTTAAGAATCTTAATAATTTATTAACCCCTATAACTATAAAAAATCCTATATTAAAGAGTCTAGTACTAAATATTAAAGGAGTAGAAATACTTATTTTTAAATAATATATTAAAAATTAACTATAAATAATTAACTTAATCTATTAAATAGTTAAAGATATTATTTAGTAATATATTAGAACTCTATTATTTATACCCTAAATTAAACAGTAAATATTACAGTAATTATTAGAAATATAATAAAATATAGATATTATTTAATTTGTTATAAATAACCTAAATGCTTAAATAAATAAGCTAGTTAACTAAACATTACCTAAAGATATCTTAATATCTCCAGATCTACTGCAAGAAGAATTTTATAATATTAGCCTTATAGAGTATAAAAATATTAATAATATTAATCTAATTAGCCTATAACTTGCAGAAGAATTAATAAAAGAGATAATATACTTAATATAAGATAGGAAGCTAGTTTCTTAGTTAAGAGATAAGCAAGCTTATAATATTTAAATAGCTTAAATAAAGAAAGCTATAAAGGCCTAAAAGAATAAATAATATAATATTTTAGCTCTAATACTATAATCTATATAAGCTTATTAAATTAAAATCCCTTATACTTATAAATAAGCAGTTAAATCTATATAGGCTAAGAATTAGTAATAAATTATAGAGATTTAAATATAGAAGCTTAAAATTAAGCAGATCTAGTTATTAATTCCTTATCTTAATAATAAGGATATTAAAATTCTTTTAGGTAAATAAATATATAATATTAAGACTAATACTAATAGCTTCCTAAAGGAATATAGAGCTAGATAAATAATTTATAATAATTTTTAATAGATTATTAGATATAAATAATACTATAGCCTAGTAATAAGCAAAACAGTTATTAAACTATTTCTAACCTTTATTACTATATAGGTTATATTAGATTTAATATAATATTATTATAGTTTATTTAAATATTTTATTAAATAATAAGTAAATCTATATATAATAGCTAATAGGATTTACTATAGAGGGATATTAAATCTGTCTACTTTACTATACCCTATATAGACTAAGAGAATTTACTAACCTATAGAATATAACACTTATAGATAAACTTTATAAGATTTATACTATTAAAAGAAGACCCCTATATCCTTATATTAAATAGGAAATAGTATATTATTATTTATATTAATAATATACTTATAGTAATACTTATAAAGGAAGATATTAATATCTTTATTATAACTTTAAGCAATTGCTTTAATATAAAGATCCTTAATAAACTCTCTAACTTTTTAGGTTATAAGCTAGATAAAGATTAAATTTAGGGAATAATTATTATAAGCTAAGTAAACTATATATTAGCTATTTTAGCTAACTTTAGCTTTTATAATAATAAACTAATAAGAATTTAAGTCCTTATAATATTTACATATAGATTAAAGACTTTAGAAGAACTAGCTAATAAGAATATTAAAATTAAATATTAAATCCTTATTAAAAAGTTAAGCTAGTTAGTAATTAAAATATAGCTAGACTTAGCCTAAGCTATAAATTATTTATAATAAAAGGTAAATAATTTAGATAATAAAGATATTAAAGCAGTAAAATATCTATTATAATATATTTATTAAGCTCCTAATTATAGTATTAAACTAGAAGCAGATCCTAATAAAGATATTAAAGTTTATATAGATATTAGTTATTAAAATAACCCTAATAGGACTTTAACTAAAGCATTTATAATCTTATATAAAAGTATATTTATTAACTAGTCTAATAAAAAATAATAAATAGTAGTTTTATTAATAATAATTGCCGAATTTTGTGTATTAGATTCCGCGGTAAAAAAAGCTATATTTATAAGAAAACTAGCCTATACCCTAGGTTTTAAACAGGATCTAGAGATCTCTATATCTGTCTAGACTAATGTAGCAAATACCGCGATCTTAATTAAAAATAGGGGTTATAAACCTATTACTAAATAGCTAAATAATTATTATTTTTTTATTTAAACTATAGCAGCTAATAATATAATTAAACTGCAGAAGATTAATAGCAAAATAAATCTAGCAGATAGCCTAATAAAGCTGCTAGACTAGGTTAAATTTAATAAGTTTTAGAAGCTTATAAAATTAAAGAAACTAGATGCTAAAGTAATTAAATAAATTACCCAATTAGGTAACTGAACCTATCTGCCGGTATAGTTAAAGGGGGTGTTTTAGTGCCCCTAGGGGCTCTAGCAGTGGTCGCCCGCGCCAGCAGCTAGCTTAGTTAGTAAAGTAGTGGCCAGATAGATCAGTTCAGCTCAGCCCCTAGATAGATTCCTTAATCAAGCATCTTCGTCAGCTCTAAGACTATATATCTCCTCCTTTAATATTAATTTAATAAAGACATTATTAATATTTATAGTATAATACTTATAGTCCTTTATAGCTATAATAACTATAAAAACCCTTAATATATTATAATAAAGAATAGGGGCGAAGGTATACTTAAAATTAATACTATATTTTTAGGAAAATCTATAAATAATAAGATATATTTTAAGCTTTTAAACGGAGCTATCTAAGTTATATTTAGTAATAAATACCTATTAGCTTATTATAATATTAGTTCTAGATAGTAGAGTAATTATTTTAAAAATATTATTTGCCCAGAGTATATTAGTTTTAGATTTAAAAGTATTCTTCTATAATTTACCCTATATAGGGTTATTAATTATAGTGTAATATAAGGCTAAAATTAGGATTTACTCCCTAGTTATATACGCGGCTATTATAATATTAAATATTAATTCTATATACTTCTCCTAATTATTAGAGGTCCTGGGGAAGACTTTTATAAGATTCTCTCTCCTCTCTTCCTATATTAATTCTTAAGGATAATAGGTCTAGTGTAAATATAGTTTTATAAAATTTTATATTCTACTTTTTTTAATAGTTTATATTTTTCCCTCTTTTGTTTTATTATTAAGAGTATCTCTATATAAAATAGTTCTTATTTATTTAGTTTAGATAGGGGTTCTATTAAAACCTTATATATATCCTAGGGATTAATAGTTTTAGGGAAAGTTTCCTTAAAGTTACTAGTCTCCTTCTAATTATTAATATTATCCTCTGTTTCTTTTAAATATTTATTAGACCTTATTATTAGTTTAAATAGAATATTTAGTTAAGAAGTTAATTCTCCTTTTAAATTTCTTATTGGTGCCGCATTTAGCGCTAATTTCTAGAGAATCTTAAGGTTTAGGTTTTCTCCTAGTTGTTCCTTAAAGAATTTGGCTTAATAAGTCTTAATAGTCTTTTTTATATTTAATACCTAAATTCTCTATTACTTATTTATCCCTTCTATATATTTAATAAAATATAGATTCTATCCTAGTTTATTAGCTTATTTCTCCTTATATCTTATAGTAGTAACTTTAGGTCTATATATAATACTACTTAATATCTCTATATTTTAAAATAGTTAATTAATAGCTTAACTCTAGTAATAGCTTTTTCTAGAATTATTTAAATTCTATTAATTATTAGTTTGTTCAATATTTTATTTCTAATATATATATTAGTCTTTACTATTTTTACCTATAGTTTAACCTAAATATTTAAATCTTTAAGTAGGGCTTTTATTCCTTTTTTAAT
The DNA here is from genome assembly GCF_004022145.1 of Paecilomyces variotii. Lineage (NCBI taxonomy): Eukaryota > Fungi > Ascomycota > Eurotiomycetes > Eurotiales > Thermoascaceae > Paecilomyces > Paecilomyces variotii. Next base: position 25,137 of record NW_021167168.1, read on the forward strand.
AGTCTAATATACTTACTTAATAACTTTATTTTAAATTAATATATATATAATTATTAGTTTATAATAAATACCAAATTCTTTTTTTTAGGCCTTAAAAATATTCTTAAGCTCTGATGTATTATCTAATTATATACTAAGTATTTTAAGGCCTATAATTATCGTTACTTCCCTTTTCTATTAGTTTAAAATAGGGGTAGTATTAGATTTAGCTCTTATTAGAAATACCTATGTTTTTCTTAAATAGTTGTCTATTATTGTTAAAAAATAGATATATCTATTTTTAAACTAGTATTTAATTATATATATTAATATAAATAAGTTCTAAAATACCTTTCTTTTACTTATTATATTCTATTTATTTCTAATATTAATTATAATATATATTATATACTAGTAGTTAGTAATTATCTTAATAGGTTTCTTTAATATAGTTAGTTTATATAAATCCCTAATCTTTTTAAGTCTAAGATAACTAATCCTTTTATATTATAGTTAATACTTTTTCTAAATTTTATAACTTTAGGAATTTTTATAAAAGGCTTTTATAGGTTCTTCTATCTTCTCTTAAGAAATAATTATAGTATTAATAATATAGTTATTAGTTAGTAATACTATTATTATATATAGTAATTTTAGTATTAAATCTGGGTAGACCTTTTTAATAATATAAATTTTATACTTAATAACTCTTTAAATTATTATATTATTTAACTTATCTAATATAGATATTAATTTAGTATTAAGATATTTATATAAGTTTATTTACTAGTAAAGTACTTTAGTTAATAAGAGATTTGCCCTAAGGTTTAGTATAAGTAATATATTCTCTAAGTATATAACCTCCCTATTCTTATTCTGTAAAGTAGCCGTGCCTATATATTCTAAATATAGAATTTCTTCTCCTATTTAAATATATTCCTTTTAAATTTTAATTAATAATCCTCTAAAATAATATATTTTATTAGTTATATAAGAATTAGTACTACTATTTATATATTATTATTATAAATTCTTACTAGTAATATTATTTAAAAGATAAGTAATCTTATATAAGATTTAGTTATTAAAGGTAACTAGAGTTATTAATCTTAATTAAGATTAAATAGTTTTAGTATTTAAGATTTCCTTTATTTAGTAAGCCTTGTGCTTCCTATTTTATAATTTCTTACTTTTTATTAATTAAATCTCTTTATAGAGTTTAGAGATTATATTTATTATTTTCTTATATAGATAAGCTATTAGTAGTCCTTTTAAAAGACTTCTTTTATTATTTTTTAATATCTCTTATAGCCTTTTAAATAATAAGTAAATATAGATAATTCTTAATATAATATTCCTTCTTATAGTTATAATATTTAATAATATTATATCTATTTATTCTTTAAAAAGAATATAATAATTGGTTTAGCCTAGAGTTAGGCTTCTCTTTCCTCCAAGATAGTTAGAATATTGTCTATTTCTAGGTTTTTTTAAGTATTAATAATGGCCTTAATTGTAATATACTTTTTGGGTAATATTAAGAATAATTATTATATTTTAGCCTTTAGTTTAGTTAAAAAAGATATTATTTTATTAGATATAGTAATTCTCTTTCCTATTTATTATAATTGCCTCTAAGTATTTATAATTATTTATTCTAGAGTTATCTAGAAGTATATAGAGGCCTAGATAAGTTAGTATTTTTAAATAGAAAGGGTTTTTTAGTATTATTTCTCTAATATCTTCTATAATATTATTGTACTAGCGGTATTATAAATTGGTTTTAATTATTTTTAGATAAATATCTTTATATTAATCTTAGTAAATGCTGTCTTATATTTATTCTTAGATAACTTAATAACTTTCTAGTAGTCCTTGTTAATTAACTATCTTTTTATATAGATAAACTACTTTTTATAGTTCTTTCTTAAAAGGGTAAGAATAGGCCTCCCTTTTAAATTATTAAAATTCTTTATAGAGAATATAATAATAGTAGATTAATATTTTAATCTTTAACAGGATTTAATCCCTATTAAGTTTAATATTTAGTTTTTTAAATATTAGAGCAGTCTTATTATAAATTCTTTTATATAAGGGTGGTTTATTACTGCTATTTTAAATTTAATTAATTTAGGGATAAAGAGTTTTTTACTATTAGGTTTTTAATTCTAAGTTATTATAAACCTAGGCTTATAACTAGTTGCGCGGGAGATTATATAGGAATTAGAATATACTATTAATAATATGAAAGTAACTTAGAATAAGGGAGTCTATATATTATAGCGGAATAAATAATATTATTATTATTAACTATCTCTATTTAGGTAAAAGACTTAAAGAGGCTTCTACCTAGTTATATAATTAAAGGTAGACCTTATTATAGGTATAAAAATAATATATAAGTATTATTAATTATAATAGTGTTATATTTATTACCGCAATATTAATTACCTTTCTTATATTAATTTAGTATATAAAGTTCTATTTATTCTAATAATTATAGAGTAGTCCTATTATTATAAATAACTTTATTCTATATATTAATTTATATAGGGTATATTTTATTATAGATATACTAACCGCTAAGTTTATTACTTCCTATAAAAAAGATAGTATTAATAATTAGTCCTTAAGATCTTATAAGCTAATAAGAAAGTATTTAAATATAATCTCTATCTGTTAGTTAGTCCTTTTTAATTAATTATCTATCTGGGGATAATATACTATAGAGAATAATAATTTTATTCTTAATTTAATAAAAAGCATCTTCTAAAGTTCTAAGAGGAATTTCCTATTCTTATCTAAAATTATTATATACAGAATACCCTAATTATTAATATATAGTCTATTAAGGAGGGCTAAGCCCTATTATATTACTATTTATATTAAAAAACCTTAAATAAAGATAACTTACTTAATAAACTTATAGGTTACTAATATATAATAATTATATCCCTTTTATAGTCTATATATAACTGGTAATATTAAGATAAAGTTAATTATAATAATGTGAAATAAAATAGGTAGTACTAAGATAAGTTATATTAAATTATATAGGTAGTATCTTTATATGTAGTTAATATAATATTTAGGATAATACTTAATATAAGTATATAATAGTTTAGTATACTTATAAATGGCTAAGCTATTTATATAGTTTATTATCCTATTAAAGCTATAATATCCAGTTTTATTATAGGTAAGTTAAACGATTTCTATAACTATAAATCTAAGGATATATAAAGTATATACAGCCATTATACAGGTTATATAAATATAAGAATTTATCTAATATTTTGAGGGAAGTATAGTCTTAGTATCTAATTAATATAGGCCTACTTATAATTACTAGTATATCTGTCTATAAGTTTCTTTTTAAAAATTATTACTAACTTTAATTAGTAAAGCTATAAATTTAATCTTATCTCCTTCTTTATTAAGACTAGAGCTTCCGGTATTTTACTATATATAGGTAATATTATTATTTAAACTATCCCGATATTATTATTAGATATTAATACTAAGCTACTACTAGGTTATATAGTATTTTAATTTATTATCTTAATATCTTAGCCTATTATTATAGTATTCCTAGTATTTATACCTATTCTCCTACTTATTATCTTAATATTATAGTATATTATAGTTGTATTAAAGATTTTACTATAGAAAATACTAGGGTCTTTAATATCTTCTAATAGGGGTATATATAGTTCTTTAATTATAGATAATAAATACAAGTATATCTGGTACTATATTTATCTTTCTAGGCCTATAGTATATCTAGATTAAAGTATTAGATATACTAGCTAGCCAGGATAAGTTATAAATTTATATACTTTATAGAACTAAACTTTAAAAATATCTATTTTATAATAGTAAGTATTATACTATAATTTATAAATATTATAATAGCTCCTTTAGATACCTCTACTAAGTACCTAATTTTTTAAGAATTTAAATAAGGTAAATAACTTCTAGTTTTATAAACTAGTACCTTGTTTTTATTAAGTTAAGTTAATATAATAAAAATAGAATAGGTTATACTTATAGTCTATTAAGTATAGCCTTAATTAGGGGGCTTATTAAAAATAAGTATTATCTATTAGCCTAACTATTATCGCGAATATAATATACTATAACTTCTATTCTATAATATAATATATTAGTTCTTAATCTACCTATTATATTTAAATTAATATATAATTTTCTATCTGGTAAAAAATATACTAAAAATAAGATTATAAAAGTATTATTTAAATTTACTAAATAACTTTAGCTTATTTTTTATAGGTAGATTAACTTATATTACTAAAATAAACTTTTAATATACTTCTTTTTTAACTAGGCCTAGTTTAAGGAATAATATCTTTTAATCTTATAATGGCGTAATAATAATAATATATCCTAAGATATACTAATAGAACTATTCTATTAGAATAAGGAAATATTTTAAATCCTTAAGTATAGTGAGAAAAGGTAGATTAATAATTACCTTTATTTTTAAAAGTAGCTATACTAAATATATTAATATATTAACGTATTTCCCGTTTAACCCGATTACCCGATCGTTTTAATTACCCCGATTACCCCGATTAATTATATAAAATACTATTTGATTTTGCACCTAAATAGCAATGTAATTTCACGATATTTAATTGCTAATTAAATGAGAATATTTAACCCTTGTATAACCCCTAGTATTACAATTTAAAGATATCGGAGGCGCCTATCGGCGCGGCTATTTAGTTAAATTACTTAATTCTTCTACTCTATTAGTAGAAGCTTTAATTGCTTTATTATCTCTTTATATTAAAGCTTAATATTCTTTAATAGATAATCTCGGTAAAGCACCTATTTAATATTTAAATTACTTCTTCTTCTCTTAAAGTTCTTTATTAGTTAAGTATAAATTCTAAATCTTCTATACTATAAAGGTCTTTTTATTAATAATAGTTTTATATTGTTAAATAAATTAATCCAGGCCTATTAAATCTAAGTTCCAAAATATAAGCCTATATTTTTCTAATTCCCTTTAATTCTATAGTGTTTTAGATAGGGTAATAATAAAAGAAGTTAACTGGATTATTAGCAGTATAGGTGTTTTAAGTTAAATAATAAACTATGAAAGCACCTTTTTTAAATTAAATAGGATAAGGTTAATAGCTCTAAATCTACTTTTAATAATATTTAAATAAAAGATCTATGCATAAACTAAAGGGTAAATACTTAGAAAATTAATCTTATTAATATAATTAAATCCTTCCTATTACTTATCCTAAACTAGGCGACTCTATACTCCTTTTAAAGATTTAAAACAACTAATATCTAGAGGTTAATAGAAAGTTAATAAGTATAATAGTATATAGATAGGAATAATATTATTCTCACTATATATTTTATTAAATTCCGGGGTTAAATAACTGCCGTGCCTATTTAGAATAAAAAGATAATATTATTCAGTTATATAATAAACTATTTGAGGTATAAAAACCTTTTAAAGCCAGTAAAGTTTAATCTAATCTATAGTTTAACTATTATTACTAATTTTAATCCTTTAATTCTTTAGTATATTAGGATCCTTATACCGAACTTATATATAGATTTTTACTTTAAAAATAATATATAGCGGTATTATATATTTAATTAATATAACTTATTTATAATTCCCTGGTTAAATATTTTTATATTTCCTATAATATTTAGTTTATATTATTACCTTAGCAGTAGCTATAAGGCCTATAATATATCTAATTTTATTGAAATTATAGATATCTTTATCTATAATCCTATATTTTATTTAGTAAAGTTAAATATTATTAAAGTAGGGTTTAATAATCTTTAAATTTTCACATTAAACTTATTTATAACTATATTATCTATTATAAGCAGTTTCTAGCTTAGGATAATAATTAATAAAAATAGAAGCCTAGTTTTTGCCCAACTAAACTTAGCAATCTTAATTTAAAAAAACTGCCTATCTCTAGGACTTAGGAAGATTAAGGACTTATACCGCGTAAATCTATAGATAATATCTATTTTATAAGCGATTTCTCTTATAATTCTATTAATTTTAATTTATTATTAGGTCAATAATAGCAATATTATTGTCTATAAATTTTTTTTAGAGGGTTATATAGGGAATATTATAGACCGACGCTATTTTTTGTATAAATGGAATTTAATTCTTTTTTAAAGCTTAAATGGCTAATAGGATTCTGCCCTCTTGCTTATCGCTTTTTTTAATAATTTAAGCCTTTTTAGTAGTATAGTAGATAGTTAAATAATATTAATTTTAACGGGGTAGAGAAAGCTCGTAAAGTAATTAGAATAATCGGGTAATCGGGTTAAACGGGAAATATATTATCCTCAGAGAATTACTAATAGAAATCCTATAAATAATTTCTTAAGATTTAGTGCGATATTTAGTTTTCATAGGATTGTAAAGACTTTATAAAGATATTAAATATATTGTTCAGAGTTTTTAAAGCAATAACTAGGTTATTAATATAAATATATATAAATTCCTTTAATTTCTTTAGGTATTAGTCTATTAATATTAAATATATATAGGTATATTATAAAACCCTATAATAATATTAAATACCTCTTATCTTTAGTATATAATAATAATTAGTCTTATTTAATATAGGGGAAAGACCCTTTATTAATAAAAAAGAGATATTATATTAAAATACTAATATATATATATATCCTTATATTATACCCAGAATATCTTCCTATAATAGAATTAGATAAATATTTAGAATAGTTTTATAGTTTAGCGGTTAAATATTAACTATAATATATTCCTTATATATTTAAATACTATATTTCTTAACTATTTTCTAAATAATACAGATAAAATATTTATTAGGGGTATATCTATCTACCTATAATATTTAACCCTTAAAGAGTATTAAATATTTAATCTATAACCTTTTTATTCTTAGGATTTAGTAGGTAAACTTTATTATATTAAGGTAAATATATTAGAGGGTTTCTGCAAGTTCAGATTACTAGGTTTTAGATTTTAGGTTTCTTAATTAGAACTCTTAGCGAATCTAACTAGCAAGCGGTCTATTCGTGATATTTATTATATAACTAGTAACCGGGAAGTATTAGGTAGTTCTAGGGAGTTCTTTCAGCTTCTGGATTAAGAAGATTATATAAGTCCCGGTTAGGGTTTTAATAGAGGCTATATTTCGACAAGAGATAGTATTAATCTTTAGAGAATTAATAGGGAAACTACCGGAGGTTATTGTACTGGAGTAGAAATAGGACCGCATTAATAAGGATTTAAAGGCCTTAAATAAAAGGTCCTCTAAGCAGGAATTAGCTATAAAAAGACTTAATAAGAACTAGTCTAGGCTTCTTACTTACCTTAGTAAACTACTCCCCTTCCCTGAAGCTAATAAATCTAGTTAAGACTAGTAGTAAATAGTTTATTTAATATTAGTAAATTAAGGTCTTCCTTAAGTAATAGTATTTTTTCTTTATATAATAATAATAAGGCATTTCCTTTTAGTAGCGGCAGACTTAAATCTCTATTTAATAATAGTATTGCTTCGGAATCGGCTAATAAAATATTTAAATACTTATTTAATATTAGTGGCTCGATCCTATAGTAAATGCTAATAAATATTCTTATAGAGATAGGTTATTATATTAGTAAAGAATATTAAAATAGTATAGTAAGTAATAATTGCCTGTATAATCGGCTATAGGTTAATATCTAGAGTATTTATATACCAATAAGTTTAAATTGTGCTAAAGACTATCTCTATAAATATATAATCTAATAAAAGTTTTAGGTTAAATTATTCGGGCCTATACCTCGGCCCAGCCGGGGGCGAGCTCAGCCCACCCTAGAAGCTTAGCCCACCCGAGTATTTTTACCATTTTTTAAGTGGGCCGAGCTTTTAAACTAAAAACTTCAAGAATTTATTAAAAGTCGAAACCTAAAGATATTTCACTCGGAATTGAATATTTATATAGGTTATAACCTATATCTTATATATAAAAAAAAGAAAAATTAAATATCTAAAAATCGATTTTTAAGAATTAAAAAACCAAGAAAGATTTGTAATTTTCGAATTTCTATGTGTAATTTACTAACTCTTGCCCTAGCGTACCCAATTAAAATCCTAAAATCCTAATTTTAATATATAATGTAGACTAAAATATAAATTATTTTATAATATTTTTTATATATTTCTACTATGCCTAAATAGGCTAGGAAAAATCAAAGTTTCCTGGGGTGCGCCGAGATCCCAAATACTTAGGTGGTATGAGCTTTTAGGGTGGGCTGAGCTCGTCCCCGGCTGGGCTGAGCTATATCCCGGGTCTTAACTAATAAACTAAATAATAATAACTAAGTTAGAAGTAAGGCCTAATTAAATTATAATTCTTTTAGTATTATTCTTACTAACCCGTAATAGATAATAAATAATTAAAGTATATTAAATATAAAGAACTAAATATATCTATAGAGCATTAATAAGCATTTTTATATAATGTAATTCCCGACCGACCTAATTACCCGCCCGACCTAATTACCCTATAAGCTTCCTTTACGATTATTAAATTAGTTTTATTTAACTATCTACTATGCTACTAAAAAAGCCTATTTTATCGAAAAATTATACTAAGCAGGAGGGGAGGATTTTATTAGCAATTAAAGCTTTAAAAAAAGATCAAATTCCTTTTATATAAAAGGCAGCGTTAACTTTTAATATTCTATATATAACCCTTTAGATAAGACTTTAAAGATATTAATTTTACTATAATATACCTAATAATATATTTAAATTAAATAAAGTATAACAGAAATTGCTTATATAATAGATACTATCTATAGATTTATAGGGATTAAGTCCTCGGCCTGTGCAAATCCAAGAGATAAGTAATCTTCTTATAGGTTAAGATAGCGGGGTTTAGCTAAGGAAGAATTAAATATCTATATTTATTAAATATCGCCCTAAATTAAAAAGTATTTATTCTAGATAATATGCCTATCAGCAAGCTAAATATAAAGACTTAAAAATTATAAAACCCTATTTTAATAATATTTAAATAACTAGAATAAAATATAAGATTATAAATAAAGATATCTATAACTTTAATAAAACTAGATATATAATAAGCCTTACTACTACTGCTAAGGTAATAATATAAGCTAAATATTATAAAAAATATTAAGTTACCTAACTAGAGAATTGCTAATAAGTTATATTAATTAAATATATTAACTCTATAGGTTAGGCAATACTGCTATATATTATCTTTAAAGGCAAAACCTATATCTAAGGCTAATATAAGGATCCTAATCTACTAAAGGACTAAAGAATTAAAGTTAGCAATAATAGTTAGACTATAGACCAGATTAGATTATACTAGCTTAAAAAGGTTTTTATACCTTAGGTAGCTCGCTAAAAAATTAGATAATATTTGCTTCTTATTCTAAACAGGTATAATAATTATTTAACCCTAGAGTTTAATAAGATATATAGTAAATATAATATTATTTTAGTTTATATATTAGCGCATTTATTAGCTTTCTATTAACCTCTAGATATTAACTGCTTTAGACCTTTAAAAGGAGTATATAGTTGCTTAGTTTAAGATAAGCACCGGTAGGGGTTTAATTATATCAATAAGCTTAACTTCCTAAATATTTACCCTAGAGCTTGCGCCTAAACATTTATTTTAAATATAATTAAAAGCAGATTTAAAGCAACTAGTTTAATCCCTTTTAACCTAGACAAAGTGTTTAAATAGTTTATTATTTAATTAAATACTCCTATATTATTAAGAAGCCGGTTAATTGCTTTTATAGTCTCCCTATCCAAAATATTATAGAATTGTAAAGATTTAGAGAAGTATAGAACTATGCTTTAAGGCTTACTTAAAAGATAAACCTAAAGTCCTCTATTTTCTAATTAGCTAGTTCTAGATTATTTTATTTAATAATATAAATGTCTAGTAAGTAAGAAAACTCTTATAGCACATAAGAATTAGAATCTATACTTAGCTAATAAAAAACTCTAGTAAAAAAAGTAATAATCTAATTATTAAATAGGTGCTATATAGGGTTTAAGTATTAAAAAAGGTTAAGCTCTTATATAAAGGAATAATAAAGCCAGTAAAGCTCTTACTAGCACTATAAAATAAATAGGCAATTTAACTATATAGCTGCGCCAGCAGGCGCTGCTAATATATTTAAATTATAATACTAGGGGCTATACTAGAGTTAAATATCCTAATTAATATAGCAATAAGATATTGTTAAATTATGCTGCTATTTTAGTAGTAAAATTAGACAGTATCTTATCTATATATTTAAGGTAATTAGGTCGGGCAGGTAATTAGGTCGGTCGGGAAATACGTTATTTAATCCTTTCTATATACTATATATACTAATCTTTATCTTAGTTCTTAAGGTATATTATATATTTTGTATATTATCTTACTAATTAATATATTTAATATATACTCTATATAATTATTCTTATTATATGTTTTATTATTTCCTATAACTGTTTCTAGGATTATTATATTACGTATATATTGTTTTAGCTTACTCTTATATTTCTCATAAAGTTATCTTTTATTAGTCTATAATAAATATAATAGAAGCTAAATTTCTTCTATATTTATTTAAATATATTTCTTTTATAAAAAATAGATTAGTTAGTTTTTTATTATCTTTATAAATATTTATAAGAATTTAATTTTAATCTATAATAAAGTCTACTGCTAGTATCTTTAAGTTAAGTATTTTTAATTTATAATTAAATTATTCTTATATAACTAGGGTAATTCTAAGATTATATTCTAGTTCTTCTTAATTATATTTTCTTCCTATATTAAAATAATTTAGAAATTAATCTTATACTGTTTTAGCTTTTTCTTTAAGTTCTTAACTTTAATAATAATAGGAAAGTAACTATAAATAAGTATTATTTAATCTCCTATTTATAAAGCTTATTTAACTAATTTTTAGAGAAAGTCTTTATAATTATAATATACTAAAAAATTATAGTTAATAAAATTATTATATGCTTACGAGTTAAAGAATATATTTATTTTTATAGTATAACCTTTAATTAATATATTTATTAAGATTATAAACTTTAGCTCTATACTATTAATATGTTAAAATATTTTATACTTAATTTCTTTCTCTTTAAGAGTTTTAGAATTTTTCTCTAGATATTATTTATTATTATTAATATATTTGAATTTCTTATAATTAAAGTATTATTCTTCTTTTTTAAATTATTCTTTCTCTTATATTTCTAAGAACGTTAACTTCTTTATTTTATATTCTATATTGGTCCTTGTAAAGGTAAACTAAGATAATTCCCCCTTTTATTTATCCCTTATATAAGGATAAAACTATTCTTTCTTCTTAAAGTCTTTAGACCGGAAAAATAAGGATAAGAATAATTTAATTAAGTTTTTAAGATTTTACTTAATAACTATAGCTTCTAAAGCTAGCTATATTAAATTTATTAAAATTACTTAATAATTAAATAGCTAATTCTATATTTCTTCCTATAATATATAAAAAAATATCTAGTTTTAGTGCCCCTAGGGGCTCTAGTAGTAGTCGCCCGCGCTAGCAGTTAGCTTAATTAGTAGAGTAGTAGCTAGATAGATCAGTTCAGCTTAGCTTCTAAATAGTTCCTTAATTAAGCATCTTTATTAGCTTTAAGAGATTATAAGCTTAGCTCAGCCCTATTACTATTTTAAATAGATAAGCTAAATATCTTAAAGCTTTAATTTAATAAAAAGCTTTAATTAAATAATATTTAAGACAAGGAGTTAAATTAACAGATCTTTACCCCTAATTAGAATAACCCTTTAATATATTAATACTACTATTAACTAAGTTAACCCCCTAACTAGTAATTATAATTTATTAAGGATTAAAGCTATTAAAGACCCTATAGGATAAAATACCTATAATAGCTAAGCGACTGATTAATAATAGCAATTATAATAACTAGCTTTAGCTAATAAAAGAAGTCCTTAAAACTATAGATTATAAGGACCTAATTAATATATTAATTAGAAAACTTATACTTTATAATAGAGCTAAGACTTATAAGAAATAAAGAAAGCTTAGCTTAATAATAAAGAGCTAGATTAGTAATTAGATTAATTATAAGCTAATTAAAACTATTAGAATTATACCTAATAAGCTAATCTGTATAGATAAATATATTAAAGTAATTAAGAAAGTTATTAACTACAGCTTAGCTTAAGGCAGATTATTTATATTCTAGTAAGCTATTACTATAACTAGATCTTAATATAAAATAATTAAATAATATATTACTAAATTTAGAGATTATATAATAAAATTAAATAATATAGGCTTAACTCTTTTACCCTTTAATATAGTAATATTAATATTTAAGCAGCTTAAATTTAAATTATTAGCCTAGATTAACTCCTATTATATTTAATAGTCTTAGTAAATTAAGCCCCTAATAAATATAATAATAGAGGAATTCTAGCAACTTAGCTTTAAAGCTATTAATTAAGCTAGATCTTATAAGAGTATTTAAATAGTCTTAGCTATATTTGCGAATAGGGCTTTAATTTAAAAGACCTAATAATCTAATAGACTATTAAAGGGCCTGTTATTAAATAAAGACTCTTAAGATTTTACTTATAAAATATATAATAAGAAACTATATTTTAAAGGCAAATATAGATATTATTATATGCTTAAATATAACTCTGCAGATTATTATTACCTTAAAGAAGAAGTTCTTAATTAATAGCGCCTATTAAGAGATATTTAAACTCTTTTAGATTAGAAGAAAATTAACTCTAGTTTATAGAAATAAGATAAGAAGAAGAAGGATTTTAATAGCTTTATAGATATAATAGTCTTAATAATACTTATCTTATTTATTAGCTAGATAGCAGACTTAGGAATATATAGAAATATATATAATAACAAGTCTTAATTTATTAAGTATAGAGACTTTATTAATAATAAAAAGTAATAATATAAATATAACTATATAAATAATATCCTAGGTAAAAGTAAAGGCAAAGGTATTATTAAACTAGACCTAGAGCTTAATAGTAATCGCATAAATAGTATCCTTATCTATACCCTATATATATTAAAGCAGAAATATTACCTATTCTTTATAATTTAAAATAAAATATTATATAAAATATAATATAACTTCTAAGATAATAAACTAATAGATATAGATATTAATTAAATTATTAGATATATATATAAGAATAAAGATATCTTATAGCTTAAGCTTTATAAGCAGATTACTATACTAGCAATATTACTAAAGCTCTTATATAAGAGAATAAGATATATTAATATTATAAAGCTTAAAGCTATTATTAAATTAAACCCTATAGCTATTAAACTTATTAAGAATATTAACTTCTATTATAAAGTATATTATATAGTAAAGATAAAATAATTAATATTTAGAGACCCCTAGCTCTATATATTATAACTAATAGAATTCTTCTATATAGATATCTAGCCTATAAAGCTGCTGAGAGTTTAAGAATATATTAATTATCTTATTATTATAGATAGTATTATAAAAACTTAATTTATCTATATATTAAAATTAAAAGATAAAGCTTTAAAATATATAATCTCCTTTATTAAAGGGATTAAGAATATCTTGCTAATAGGATATTATTTCTAATATTAAAGAATTAATAATAGAAGAGAGTTTCTAAACTTTAAATCTTAGGCTAAAGCTAAAGGCCTTAAGGTTAAACTAATACCTCTATAAATTTTAAAAAATAATAGCACTTTAAAATACTATGAAAGATATTTTAATTTATTAGCTTATATAATAATAATAGCTTTAGAACTCCTAGAGAATCTTTAGCTATTTATAATTAAGATTATTATTTATATTATAAATAGAGTATTATAGAAAGATAAGACTAAACCTCTTATTATAAAATAGAGGAGATATTTTAATATATTAAATAAAAACCTCTTGCTAAAATATTTATAAGTTTAAGATTATTAAATATATCTCTATATATTTAAAGAAGATAGGAAGCAAGTATTTAAAATAATATCTTATGCTTAAATTAATTACCTAATTAGATATAAGAGAGATAATAGTTATATTTATAAAGTCTAAATCCTAGAAATAGGTAAGATTAAATACTTTAAAGATATTATATTCTTTAAAGATCTTAATAATCTATTAATTCTTATAATTATAAAAAGTCTTATATTAAAGGGTTTAGCGCTAAATATAAGGGGAGTAAAAATGCCTATTTTTAAACAATATATTAAGAATTAACTATTAATAGTTAATTTAATCTATTAAATAGTTAAAGATACTATTTAATAATATATTAGAACCTTATTATTTATACCCTAAATTAAATAATAGATATTATAATAACTATTAAAAATATAATAAAATATAGATATTATTTAATTTATTATAGGTAATTTAAATGCCCAGATAAATAAGCTAATTAACTAAGTATTACCTAAAGATATCTTAATATCTCTAGATTTACTATAAGAAGAATTTTATAATATTAGCCCTATAAAGCATAAAGATATTAATAATATTAATTTAATTAGCCTATAATTTATAAAGGAACTAATAAAAGAAATATAATACTCTATATAAGATAAGAAGCTAGTATCCTAGCTAAGAGATAAATAAGCTTATAATACTTAAATAGCTTAAATAAAGAAAGCTATAAAGGCTAAAAAGAATAAATAATATAGTATCTTAGCTCTAGTACTATAACTTATATAAGCTTATAAAGTTAAAATCTCCTATATTTATAAATAAGTAGTTAAATCTGCGCAGGCTAATAATTAGCAATAAGCTATAGAGATTTAAATATAGAAGCTTAAAGCTAAGTAGACTTAGTTACTAGTTCTCTATTTTAATAATAAGGATATTAAAGTCTTCTTAAGTAAATAAATATATAATATTAAGATTAATACTAATAGCTTTTTAAAAAAATATAGAGCTAAATAAGTAGTCTATAATAACTTTTAGTAAACTATTAGATATAAATAATATTATAGCCTAGTAATAAGCAAGATAGCTATTAAACTATTTTTAACCCTTATTACTATATGCGAGTTATATTAAATTTAATATAATATTATTATAGCTTATTTAAACGCCCTATTAAATAATAAGTAAATATATATATATATAATAGCTAATAGAATTTACTATAGGGAAATATTAAGTCTATTTATTTTATTATACCCTATATAGACTGCGGGAATTTATTAACTTATAAAATATAATATTTATAAATAAACTTCGCAAGATAAGATTTATACTATTAGAAGAAGATCTTTATATCCTTATATTAAATAAGGAATAATATATTATTATCTATATTAATAATATACTTACAGCAGCATCTATAAAGAAAGATATTAATATCTTTATTATAACTTTAAGCAGTTACTTTAATATAAAGATCTTTAATAAACTCTTTAATTTTTTAGGTCGTAAGCTAGATAAAGATTAAATATAGGGAATAATTATTATAAGCTAAGCTAGCTATATATTAGTTATTTTAGCTAACTCTAGCTTCTATAATAATAAACTAATAAAAATTTAAGTCCCTATAATATCTATATATAGACTAAAGACTTTAGAAGAACTAGCTAATAAAGATATTAAAATTAAATATTAAATCTTTATTAGAAAGTTAAGCTGGTTAGCAATTAAAATATAGCTAAACTTAGCTTAAGCTATAAACTGTTTATAATAAAAGATAAGTAATCTAGATAATAAAGATATTAAAGTAGTAAAATATTTATTATAATATATCTGCTAAGCTTCTAACTATAGTATTAAACTAGGAGTAGATCTTAATAGAGGTATTAAAGTTTATATAAATATTAATTATTAAAATAACCCTAATAGAACTTTAATTAAAGCATTTATAATCCTATATAAAGGCGTATTTATTAGCTAATCTAATAAGAAATAATAAATAATAGCTCTATTAATAATAATTACCGAATTCTGCGCATTAAATTCTATAGTAAAAGAAGCTATATTTATAAGAAAGCTAGCTTATACTCTAGGTCTTAAATAGGATCTAGAGATTCTTATACCTATCTAGACTAATATAGTAAATGCCGCGATCTTAGTTAAAAATAGGGATTATAAACCTATTACTAAATAGCTAGATAATTATTATTTCTTTATTTAAATTGCAGCAGCTAATAATATAATTAAACTGCAGAAAATTAATAGTAAAATAAATCTAATAAACGGCCTAATAAAACTGCTAAATTAGGTTAAATTTAAAGAGTTTTAAGAGCTTATAAAGTTAAAGAAATTAGACGCTAAAGCAATTAAATAAATTACCTAATTAGATAATTAGACTATCTGCCGGCGTAGTTAAAGGGGATATTTTAGTGCCCCTAGGGGCTTTAGTAGTAGTCGCCCGCGCTAGTAGCTAGCTTAGTCAGTAAAGTAGTAGCTAGATAGATTAGTTTAGCTCAGCTCCTAGATAGTTCCTTAATTAAGCATCTTTATCAGCTTTAAGATCTAGGTTTAAAATAAATAATCGAGCTAGAATAAAGTATTTAGGTCTATTTTAGCTTAGTAAAGTTTAAATTTATTAAGGAAGCTCTAAGCTATTTATTTTAATTATTACTTTAACTTATAAAATTATATAGTTATTATCTATAACTAATATTTTAAATTCTTAATATAATTTAATAACTATTATTAAAAATCCTGTTATAAAATTATAGTTATAGTAAGAGGTTTATACTTCTAGGCTATTCTATATTTATCTTTAAGTAATATAGCAGTATAGTTTATTATTTTAGTTTAAAATAAGTAAGTATTATAAATAAAATATTAATTTATATAATAGCACTAATAATAATAAGTATTTAAATTTATAGCTTAGTATTAATAAGGTTTAAGAAGCTTAGCTATAGTTATTTAACTAATTATAATTCTTAAATTAGCTACTATTTTTAAATTAACTATAGTTTTTAAATTAGCTACAGTTTCTAGATTAAGAATTATTTTATTTATTAACTTAATAAAGGCGGCTAAGTTACTATTTAATATTCCTTTAATTATATTTCTTATAGCTTTAGCTATTATAAAAGCAGCTTACTATAGTAAAGAAGTTATAAAAGTAAAGGGTTTAAAGTTAATAGTATTTAATTTCTATTAAGCATTAAGTTTTAAGCTAAGTTAAAATTTAAGCTATAGCGCGGGACTTAGGCTATATTTAAATTATTCTTTATATTAATCGTTAGCACTACTTCCTGTTATAAATAAGGCTATAGCGAATTACTAAGGCTATAATTTAAGGTTATTAGCAGAATTACCTAGCCGCGGAAAAAAGATAATAAAATAATTAAATATATATATAATAATTAGATTAGCTAGTTATATAATATAACTATTAAAACTAGGTTATTTAATAACTTAGTAAATTAAATAGATAAATAAATAACCCCCTTAGAGAATAAAAGTTAAATAGATTAATAATTTATTTTATTAATTATTAAACTTAACCTTTAAACCTACTACACGTAAATTACTACTTACTTATATTTTAACCTCTTATCTTATATCTTATTTAGCTAGTTTTAACTAGTTACTTCTTTTAAAGAGCTTTTTAACTTTATCTTTTTATAGTTATTATAAGGCGTAGGCCTTACTGCCTCTAAAATAATTTTTAAGAACTTTAATTATTAAGCTATATAATTTAATACTAGCTTAATTACGCTTAAGTATAATTATTATAGTCTTTTTAGCCGAGTAATTAATAGATTTAATTTATATAAAGCTAGCTAAGTCTATAATTATTTCTTAAGTTAAAATATATAAAGCTATTTTAGTAAATCGATTTATAATAACTAAGATTAAGTTATATTTAATTCTTTATTAAAATAATAGTAATAAGCTAATAATAAAGTTTATTAATATATTTTACTAAGGTCTCTTTACTATAAGCAGTAAATTTAACTATTTATAGAATTTATATTTAAGAATTTAATTCCTTTTATAGATATTATAGGACTTTATATATTTTTATATAATTTATCTTATACTTAGCTAATAAAATTTCTACTTAAATAGTTTTTTAGTAATTTTAACTTCTTAATAGCTAGTATATAAATTATTATAATAAATTTATAGTAATTCTTATTTTAGTAAATATTTATCTAGAATATAAATCTTATCTTATTTTTATAGTAAACTCTTATTATCTATAGTATTATAATATAGCAGTTAAGACTAGCGTATTAAGGGATATAATTAGCTTAGCAGTTACGTACTATTGTTAAAAGAGTAGTTTAAATATTTCTAATAATATAGCGCGAGAATAAACCTCTTAAAAAGAATAATAATAATATTATCTATTATTCTGCTATAATAGTTAAGTCCCTTTAATTTTAAATTATCTCCTACTTCTAGTAATTAGTAATAGATCTTACTATAGTTAGATTTATTCTTTTTAACTAATTATAAGCCTAGGTTTATAAAACTTAGATTAAAAACTTAGCGGTAAAAAATCTTTATCTTTTAAATTAATAAGATTTAAAATAGCAGTAATAAGCTATTAGTTAAAAAGAGACGATCTAATTACAGTAAGATTTATCCCTATTAAATCTAGGGGGTAACTTAGGAGAATAAGTATAAGGGGTAGAACTATAATTAATATTATTTTTTTTATTTTCTTACTATAAACTATCTTAAGATATTTATCTCCTTATTATATAATAAGTTATATAATTCCTTATAATACCTATTAGTCCTAACTGCTATTTTATAATACTTTTTCTTAATTTAAACTTACTAGGTTAGTAAGTCTTAATTATTTTAAGAACCTTAAGAAGTTTACTTTAAAAAGCGGCTTTATAAAGCTATCTATTATTATATCCCTAGTTCTAATAAATTTTATATTAATCTTATTTCTTTAGTATAGATCCCGCATATAATAATATATAATATTAATATATTTTAATCTTTTATAGGTATAAGTATTTCTAATTAATAAGAGTAATACTTAATTATCCTTAAATACTTTTATTAGAGATCTAATAATAAAGGCTTATTTTTCTTTTATTAAAGGTCTATATTAATTTAAGCTAATATAGTTTTTATAATCTATATCTTTTAAAAATAGGGCTAATTATTAGAATTATTTTGCAGCTTAATATATAGCTATATATTTAGCTTTTATTATTAAAGTTATAATAAACTTTTATTTTTTATTTAATTAGCTTATTAAATAGCTAGCTAGAATAAAAATATTCTTTAAGATTAATATCTAATTAGTCTTATCTATTATATAGTCTAAATCTAAATATTTAATAAGTTACTAGTCTTAATTTATATTAAACTTAAGACTAAGGTATATAGTTAATTAAAGGTATCTTATTAAGGATTTAAAGGCCTTAAAATATCTTTTAAATAAATTTAATAAATATTAACTTAATCTACTAATAATAAATATAATATTAGGCCTTATTAAGATTATTAAATAGATAAGGCTATTAATAATTTATTAATATTCTCTTTAATCTATTTTTTTATTTTATAGATTAAATAGCTTTAAATAATTATATTTATTTAATAGAATGCTAACTAAATATACCTTTTCTTTATTTATTTTATATCTTAATAGGAGTTTTTTAGTATAGTAAGATTAATCTATTATTAGTGTTTTATTCTTCTTATTATAAATAATTTAAATATTAAAAATTTTTTTTATCTTTTTTAAGTTCTTAATTTTATAAACTGTTCTAAATTATTACTTAAACCAGTTAATATTCTTTATTTATTTTACATTAATTAGAATATTATTAATATATACTAAGATTAAAATCTTTTTCTCTAAGTATTATAGTAAGCATAGATTAGTATTAGTTTATATAAAACTTATTTTTTAAAGTATTTTAATATAGGTTTAATTTTAATCCTTTATAGCTTACTTTAAGCTATATAAAAATCTAAGGACCTTAAATATTATGCCTAATAAAATATTTATTCTAGATAAAGCTATTATATATATCTTCTCCTTTAATATTAATTCTATAAAGGCATTATTAATATTTATAATATAATACTTATAATCTTTTATTATAATAATAGCTAAAAAGACTTATAAGATATTATAATAAAGGATAAGAGTAAAAATATATTTAAAATTAATACTATATTTCTAGGTAAATTCTTAAATAATAAGATATATTTTAAGCTTTTAAAAAAGCTATTTAGATTATGCTCTATAATAAGCATTTATTAGCTAATAATAATATTAGCTCTAGGTAATAGAATAACTACTTTAAAAGAATTATTTACTTAAAGTATATCTATTTTAGCTTTAAATATACTTTACTATAATTTACTTTAAATAGAATTATTAATTATAATATAATATAAGTTTAAAATTAAAACTTATTTTTTAGCTATATAAGCAGCTATTATAATATATAATATTTATTTTATATTCTCCTCCTAGTCTATATTAATACCTAGGCTTAAAAGATTTAATATAAGTATTACCTTATAAAACTTTATTTCTTATTTATTTTCTATTAGCTTATATTTCTCTCTTTTTTACTTTATTATATAGGGGATTTTTATATAAGATATTACTTATCTGTTTAATTAAGATAGGGAGTCTATAAATAAATTCTTATAAATATTAGGATTATTATTAGTCTTAGGGAGGGATTTTTTAAAATCTTTCTCCTATTAATTAGTTACTTTAGAGAAGGTTTTTATAAGATTCCTCTTCTATAATTAGCTAGGCAATTTTATAGATTATAACCTATAAAATCTTAATAAATTAAAATCCTTTTCTTTTAAGAGGCTATATATATTTAATCTAGTTAAAATAGATAATATATTTAATTAAATTATAGATTAATCTCTTAAATTTTTTATTAATATTAAGTTTAATGCTAATTTTTAGGGGATTTTAAGATTTAATTCTTCTCCTAATTTATCTTTAAAGAATTTAGCTTAATAAGTCTTAATAATCTTTTTTATATCTAGTATCTAGACTCTCTATTATTTATTTATTCTCTTAATATATTTTATAAAAATATAGATTTTATCTTAGTTTATTAGCATATTTCTCTTTATTTCTTATAATAAAAAGTCTAGATTTATATATAAAACTATCTAATATCTCTATATTCTAAGATAATTAATTAATAATTTAACTTTAATAAAGGCTTTTTTTAAAATAATTTAAACCCCTTTAACTATAGGTCTATTTAATACTTTATTTTTAATATATATATTAGTTTAGGCTGCCTTTATCTATAATTTAATAAATAGGTTTAAATTTTTAAATATAGCCTTTATTTCTTTTTTAATAATTTAATATATCTATTTTATAGCCCTATTTTAGGTTAATATATAAGGGATTATTAGTTTATAATAAATGCTAAACTTTTTCCTCTAAATTTTAAATATATTTTTAAGTTCTAATATATTATTAGATTTTATACTAAGAATTTTAAGGCCTATTATTATTTTTATCTTTTTTTTATTTATTTAAAATAGGAGTAATATTAGATTTAGCTCTTATTAAAAATACTTATATTTTTTTTAAGTAATTATTTACAATTATTAAAAAATAGATATATTTATCTCTAGACTTTAGCATTTAGCTATATATTTTTATATAGATAAGTTTTAGAATATTATCTTTTTATTTACTTATTATATCTTTCTTATTATATCTTTCTTATTTCTAATATTAGCTATAGTATAAGTTATATATTAATAATTAATTATTACCTTAATTAATTTTCTTAATATAATTAACTTATATAGATTTCTAACCTTTTTAAATTTAAAATAACTAATTCTTCTATACTATAATTAGTATTTTTTTTAAGCCTTTAAGCTTAAGCTCTTAAGATCTTTAGAGAAAGCTTTCTTAATATCTTTTTCTTAAGTAATAATTATAATATTAAAGGTATCTTTAATTAATAATAGTATTATAAGTATATATAGTAATTTAGATATTTAATCTAAAAAGACCTTTTTAATAATATAAACTCTATATTTAATAGTACCTTAAATTATTATATTGTCTAACTTATTTAATATAGATATTATTCTCTTATTAAAATATTTATATAGGTTTAATTACTGGCAAAATATCTTAATTAATAAGAGGTTTATCTTAAGGTTTAATATAAGCAATATATTCTCTAGGTCTAAAACCTTTTTATCCTAATTTTATAAAATAGCTATCTCTATATATTTTAAATATAGAATCTCTTCGCCTATATAAATATATCTTTATTAAATCTAAATTAATAATTCTCTAAAGTAATAATTTTTATTAGTTATATATAAACTAGTATTACTATCTATATATTGTTAAAATAAATTCTTACTAGTTATATCTTTAGAAAAATAGGTAATTTTATAAGAAACTTAGTTATTAAAATTAACTAAAGTTAAAGTCTTTAACTAAGACTAATTTATTCTAGTATTTAAGATTTCTTTTATTTTATATGCTTTTTATTTTCCATCCTTTAATTATTTATTTTTTAAAAATTAAATCTCCTTATAGAGTTCTAAGATTATTTTTATTATCTTTTTATTATTAATAAATAAACTATTAAATATTCTCTTTAGAGATTTTTATTTTATTTTTTATTATCTCTTAAAGCCTTTTAACAATAGATAAAAATAAGTATTTCTTAATATAGTAATCCTTCTTATAAAAATAGTATTTAATAATTATCTGCTTATTTTATATAAAAAATATATTAGTTAGTTTAGCTTAGAGCTAGGCCTTTATTTCCTTTAAAATAGCTAGAATATCTTCTACCTTTAAAGTTCTTCTATATATTAATTATTATCTAATAGTAGTATATTCTTTAAGTAATACTAAAAGTAAGTTATTATATCTTAGCTTTAAGTTTAGCTAAAAAAATATTATACTTACTTAAATACTATAATTCTCTTTCTTATTTATTATATAATTATCTTTAAGTATTTAAAATTATTTATTTAGAAGTTATTTAAAAATATATATATAATTAAATAAGCTAGTATCTTTAAGTAAGAAGAGTTTTTTAGTATTTTATTTATAAGGCCTTTTATAATACTTCTATATTAGGGAAATTAATAAATTTATCTTAATTATCTTTAAATAGGTATTTAGTAATTTAATATTATATAGTTATATTAGTTTTATTATATATAGCTTTATATAGACTTTTATTTAATTTAATAGCTTTCTAGTAATTCTTATTAATAAGCTATTTCTTTATATAAAAAACTATTTCTTATAGTTTTCTCTTAAAAGGATAAAAATAAGTCTTTTTTTTAAATTATTAATATCTTTTACTAATAATATTTTTATAATAAATTAATTTTTTAATTTTTAATAAGTTTTAATCTCTATTAAATTTAATACTTAATTTTAGAATATTAAAGCAGTCTTATTATAAATTCTTTTATATAAGAATAACTTATTATTATTACTTTAAATCTTATAGCTTTAAATAAAGAATTTTATATTACTTAATTTCTCCTAAGTTATTATAAACCTAGGCTTATAATTAATTAAAAAAAGATAATTTAATTATAGTAAGATTTATCTCTATTAAATCTAGAGAATAACTTAAGAAGATAAGTATAAGGGGTAGAACTATAATTAATATTATTTTTTTTATTTTCTTACTATAAACTATCTTAAAATATTTATCTTCTTATTATATAATAAGTTACGTAATTCCCTATAATACTTACTAGTCCTAACTGCTATTTTATAATACTATTTTTATATAAGAGAACTTATAGTAAAACTGCTCTAATATTTAAATTATTAAATATTAAACTTAATAGAGATTAAATCCTATTAAAAGTTAGAGTATTAACTTATTACTATTACTATATTCTTAAAGAATTTAAATAATTTAAAAAGGAGACCTATTCTTACCCTTTTAAGAGAGAATTATAAGAAGTAATTTATTTATATAAAGAAATAGCTGCTTAGCAAGGACTATTAAAATATTATTAAATTATTTAGAAATTAATATAAGCTAGTGTTTACTAAGACTAATATAACTATATAATATTAAATTATAAAATATTTATTTAAAGATAATTAAGATTAATTTATAGATACTACTAGTATTACGCTCGAGCAGATTAAATTAGATTTATTAATGCTTTTAATCTAGTAAGGTAGTATAATAAAGAACTTTAAGCTAGAGAAAGAAAAGGAAAAGAATTTAAGAAAGGAATCTTAAGTCTTTTATTTATAAGATTCTTTATCTCCTAACTGCTTTTAAATTATATAGGTAATTAGGGGTTTTGCTAATAAATCTCTCGCTCTATTTCCTTATTAAATTAGCGCTAAGATAGCGCTATAATATTACTCTCTTATTTAGGCTAATTTATCCTTAAATTAATAAGATAATTATTATCTTATTATTTCTTTAGATTAATCTCTTTATTAATGCAGTTAATCTAGTAGTTTAAATTAGCTAGCGGCCTAGGTTTATTAAAAAATCTATTATAAAACTTTTAGAGCTTTAATAATAAATTCTTAAAATTTTTAATAAGATACTATATTAAATCTTTATTATATCTCTTTTAAGTAGCCTAATATTATAAATATTTATATTTAGTTTAAATAGCTAAAATCCTATTAATTTCTTATTTTAATTTACCCTAAATTTAAATTAGCAGGGGCTTTTTATAGACTTA
Organism: Paecilomyces variotii; assembly: GCF_004022145.1. Lineage (NCBI taxonomy): Eukaryota > Fungi > Ascomycota > Eurotiomycetes > Eurotiales > Thermoascaceae > Paecilomyces > Paecilomyces variotii. Next base: position 49,868 of record NW_021167168.1, read on the forward strand.
ATATAAAATAGAATTATTTAGCGCTTATTAGAGGTAATTTAAAGGAAATATAAGGTAGACTTTTATAATATTAAGGAGCTTTAGCTTTTAAACATTTCTTATCTTTTTAAGGATCTTAAAGAGACCTTTTATTTAATTACTAAGCTTTTATAAGGGTTAATTAAATATTTAGTTTATAAGTTTAATAAAAACCTTATTATTAATATTAAAGTTAACCTTTTAATAATATTTATCTGCCTATTTCTTTTACTATTTCTAGGCTTTCTTAATAAAGGCTTCTATTATCTTCTAGATTTATTAGAGTCTATATCTATTATTAAGCTTTAGCCCAATTAGCTTTCTTAGATATTAGGGTTAATTATAGTACTAGTCGCCAGTTAAATAAGATATAGAGCTTATATCTATATTTAACTATAAATAAAAATATCCCTATTAATTCTTAGGTTAATACTGCTGCTATAAAATTAATTATTAGAAAATAATCTAATTAATTATTCTAATAATAACTAATATAGAGTTATAGTCTCTAGGCTATATATTAGTTTAAAACTTCTATTTATCTATTTATTTAAGAATATATAGCTAAAAAGAGCTTTAATTTTATTTTTAGCAGTAAATAGAATTTATCTTAAAAGTCTAAAATAAATTATAGTCTTTAATTAAAAATTATTATATTAAGGGCGCTCTTATAATAATATATATACTTAAGAAAGATTTTAGCTATAGTCCTTACTATTACTATATTATAATAAGGAATTAAAATAGAGTATTTGCTAAAATAGTTAATTATAATAAATATTATATTATACTTATACTTATTCTTTAGAAAAGATTAAAAATCTATTAAGAGATATTATTATAATTATTTAAGGATAAATAGTAATTAAAATAACTTTAATAAAAAGTTTTAGAGATTCTTAGTTTAGCAATAAGTTAAATAATTATTAATATATTAATTAATAAAACTAATTATTTAGGGCTAGTAATAGTAAGACTTTATTAATTATTATATCTTCTAGTATTTAAAATAGGCAGTAAAGACTTAATAATAGACTTTATTTAAGAGATATATTTATAAATTCCCTTAATTAAGAATAACTAATTATTTACTATATAATAGAAATCCTTCCTTTAATTAATATATAAAGCCTTTTTAGCCTATATCTTTATAAAATAGTATTAGTTTAATATTCTTATAATTCTCCCCAAGGATTTTATTTACTAAGGTAAATTCTCTAGCTAATATTAAAGCTAAGAGAGTCCCCTACTCTATTAACTCCTTTTAAATTTATTTATTTAAGACTTTAGGCTTTAGCAGGTATTAAGTCTAGTATTAGTTTATCTATTCTTTTTATTAGGAAATATCTTCTTCTTATTATAATAAGATATTAGCTAAAGTATTTAGCTTCTTAGAGTAATATTAAATTAAAAAATAATAATAAGATAAGAACTCTATTTATTAGGCTTATCTTAAATTTAATATTTTAGTAATTATAAAGTATTTAAGAATATAATAATCTGTTAAAATATTAAACGGCTTATTTATCTATAAACCTATAAGCTCTGCGCGCTATTCCTTAAGGGCTTATATAATTGCTAAGAGCTCTGCATTATAAATTAAATAATTATACTTAGCTAGTGCTATTATTTTTAAATAATAAATAACTAAGTATTAAAAATCTTATTTATTTACTTATTAAGCAAGTATAGCAGCTATAATACTATTTAAAGCATTTATCTTAATATATATATTCTTATTAAGATTATAATTATATAGAATTAATACTAATTAAAGATATTTCTTTAATATTTTAAAAGCTTTATAATACTTCTAATTAAAATTAAATAAATAATTCTCCTTAGTTAAGTTTATTATTAGTCTTATAATATAATTATAGTCTTTAATAAACCTCCTATAGAAGTTATAAAAACTTAAAAATAAATAGACCTTATAGATTATTTTAGGCTGCTCTTAATCTTAAATAATAATAACCTTCTTAAGATTAATTTTAATACCTTTTATACTAATAATAAAACTAAAATATTTTATCTATTTTATATAAAACTTATATTTCTTAATATTAGCTTATAGACTAGCCTTTTATAGATAAAATAGTATCTTTTTTATTTAAAGTTAGTGCTTTTACTTATTATTAAAATAAATTAAGATATTATTTAAATAAATATTTATATAGTTATTTAGCAGGTTAAAAAAGAGGTTATTTATATATTATTAGAATATAGCCGGTCTATTAATAAGCTTAAAGGGAAATATATAATACTTATAAGTTCTATATTTTATATAAAAGGTTATTAAAGCTTTTAAACTAAAGTCTATTTAAATCTTATAAAATACTTATTAAATATTTAATTTTATAAAGATCTTAGCTTAGCTAATCTTAGCTAGAGTTTTATTAATTAATAATAAGAAATATTAATCTTTCTTTATAATAGTATTTAAACAGCAATAATTAATATAAAATTATAATCTTTTATTAGCCTTCTTTATAAAAAGAATAAATAAAGTAAAAGACTTCTAGCTAGGTATAATAAAATCTTTTTTTAAATTATTAATTAGATATATTTTAAATATTTATAATTTCTCTAGCAATTATTTATAGAAGGGTTAATATTTTAAAAAAATCTCTCTTTTAAGTTCTATCTTATAATTATAAGGTTAATAAGGAGATAATTTATTTAATACTTACTTAAAGAAGATATTAAAAAAGTTTTTATAAACTATAGGAAGATATTTATAGATTAACTTTAAAAGTTTTTATTCTTCTTATACTATAAGAGACCTCTATTTAATAATCTTATTAATCTTATATAGGCTAATAATAAAGATTTTTATATCCTTTATATATAATACTTACTAGAATCCTTTAGCTCCTATATATATAATATTTAATATTATCTTAATATCTGTTTTTAAAGGGCATAATTATATAATTATAGGAGATAAAGAATTAGTTTAATCTTTTAATTCGCATTATATTTTCATTAGAGCTAATTAGATATTAACTTATTTAATTTATAGTAGCTAATAGTAAGACTGATTTTTTTATTTTAAGATTTAGATCTATTTTTTTATTTATAGGTCTTTTCTATTAATATCTTATTAATATTTAAGGTTTAAGAATAACCTTATTAAATTCTCCTTTATAGCAATTAGTTTTTATTAAAATTAATAAATTTATAAATTATTATATAGCTAAATTAGCTATTAGTTTTAAATATTTAAAAAGATAAATTCTTCGGCTATTTACTTTTATTTAAAGATTAAGTTATAATAACCTAGGTTAGTAATTAGTATAAGAAGGTTTAAATAAATCTTCTTATTAATCTTTAAATTAATAACTAGAATATAATCTATTTATTCTCTAGTTTAGTTATTATAGCTATTAATAAATATAGGTTAATATAAAGGTTTTAAGGAAGTATTTAAGAACTAAATAATTAATAGGATTAATAAACTATTAAAGAAATAAAGCCTATTTATTCTAAAATTTAATAGGGTAAAGAGCTTAATAAAGTAATTACCCCTTAAAAAGCAACTAAGATTAATCTCTGCTAATTTCTTATTAATCTCTAGGTTAAAGTTTTAGCTTAAAGGTTAGCTTTTTCTAAGTCTTATTTACTTTTTTTTATCTTAATCTTTAAGTTTTTAATATTTACTATTATTTTTTAATAGGTAATTAATAATAAAATACTCTTTTATTTTATAAAAAAAATACTTCTCTTTTTTTATAAGAGTCTCGCAGTTAATAATAAAGAATCTAATATTAGTCTTAGGGATAAATAAACTACTGCTAAATTAGTTAAATAAAATTTAAAAAAAAGGTTTTAATATTTAAATTTTTATTTTAATTAGCCTTATAATTATTTTTATTATTTTTTTAAAGAGTATAAGCAGCTTAATAGTAAGTATTTTTAAAATTATTAAAATTCTTAATTTAATAGTATTAGCTAATAATAAGACTTTTAAAAAAGGGGAAATCTTATTATATATCTTAGTTTAATAGTTATTAGAGTAAATACTTACTTTACTTATTAGTCTTATAAATTCTATAAAAAAGTTATTATACTTCTAATATATCTTTATATATAAGTTAATAAACTAGTATTTTATGTTTTATTAATAATTTAAATTATAAAATATAGCTTAAAAATAATTAAATATCTCTTTAGCTATTTAAAAGAAGAGGCTTAAGTTTTTATAAAATCTTAGAGATATATAAGCTATAGCCTTTCTATCTAGGCGGCTCTAAATATATATAATATAAAGATAGTTACTTCTATAGTAATTACTATTTATTCTTAGCTTATTCTTAATCTATAATAGCTAATTATTAAACTTAAAATTCTTTTTATTAGTAAATAGGGGCAGGTTAAGTAATTTAATAGAGTATTAAGGCTAGTCGCCTTTAAATCCTAAACTATTCTTATATTTAAGGCAGAGAGCTATATTAATAATAGTCTTTTTATAATCTTCTTATTTATAGATAAGTTCTATAACTTATTATTTTATTTTTATAACCTATTATTTTACTTTTATTATATAGTATTTCTTTTAATAGATTTATTAGGCAAGATTATAGTTATATTTAATCTCGCATTTATTTAAGTATTTAATATATTTTAAATTATTAATTTTCTTTAAGAGGGTAATAGTAATATAATACTATATATTCTAGATCTTAACAGAATCTTCTTTAAGAATCTTTTAAAACTTATCTTAAGAAAGTTCTATTAGCTTATTATTCTAGTAGAATAAAATATATTAATTATTAGTTTTTTTCTTTAGTTCTTATTTAAGCTTCTTATTATAATTTTTAAGGTTATTTTAAAGATAATTAGATTTATTAATAAATTTTATTATAGTAAAGCCTTAATTAAGTTAAGTATTAATTAATTAGTAGATAAGTTTTATAAGTAGTAAAGTATACTTAAATAAGAAATTTTAAAAGTAGAATAAAATAAAATAGGTAAAATTAGCTTAAAGTAATATTACGCTTAAGCAGACTAAATTAGATTTATTAATATTTTTAATCTAGTAAAGCAGTATAATAGAGAACTTTAAGCTAAAAAAAAAAAAGAAAAAAATTTAAGAAAGGAATCTTAAGTCTTTTATTTATAAGATTTTTTATTTCTTAACTGCTTTTAAATTATATAGGCGGTTAAAGGTTTTACTAGCAGATCTCTTACTCTATCTCTTTATTAAATTAGCGCTAAGATAGCGCTATAATAACTAGTATATTAGTATTATAAGAAATATTAAAAAAATAATATAAGAAAACTCTTCTTACTTAAAGACGCTAACTTATTTAAGCTTATATATATTTTTAAATAATTTTAGAATAAATAATTATAAATACTTAAGGGCAATTATAATAAATAAAAAAGAGAATTACTATATTTAATAAAATAATATTTTTTTAGCTAAGCTAAAGATTAAGATATAATAACTGCTTTTAATATTATCTAAAAAGTATATTACTATTAAGGCTATTATTAATGCTTAATAATAATTAGAAGTAGATAATATCTTAGCTATTTTAGAGAAAAAAAAAGCTTAATTTTAGGTTAAACTAGCTATTGCGTTCTTTTTAAAAAATAAGTAGATATTTATTAAATGCTATATTTATAAGAAGAAGCATTATATTAAGAACTACTTATATTTATTTACTATATAAAAGGCTATAAAAGATATTAAAAGATAATAAAAGAGTTTTCTTAAAAAAGCTACTAATAGCTTATCTATATAAAATAAAAAAATAATAAATATAATTTTTAAACTCTATAAAGAGATTTAACTAATAAAAAATAAGAGATTATAAAATAAAAAGCGGGATGTAGCTCGGCCCAGCTGGGGACGAGCTTAGCCTACCCTAAAAGCTTATACCACTTAAGTATTTAGGATCTCGGCGCACCCCAAGAAACTTTGATTTTTCCTAGCCTATTTAGGCATAGTAGAAATATATAAAAAATATTATAAAATAATTTATATTTTAGTCTACATTATATATTAAAATTAGGATTTTAGGATTTTAATTGGGTACGCTAGGGCAAGAGTTAGTAAATTACACATAGAAATTCGAAAATTACAAATCTTTCTTGGTTTTTTAATTCTTAAAAATCGATTTTTAGATATTTAATTTTTCTTTTTTTATATATATAAGATATAGGTTATAACCTATATAAATATTCAATTCCGAGTGAAATATCTTTAGGTTTCGACTTTTAATAAATTTTTGAAGTTTTTGGTTTAAAAGCTCGGCCTACTTAAAAAATGGTAAAAATACTTGGGTGGGCCGAGCTTCTAGGGTGGGCTAAGCTCGCCCCCAGCTAGGCCGAGGTATAGGCCCATTAATATTTAATCTAGGCTATATATAAACTAAGTATATGTTAAATATAAACTTAGTATTTAATAGCCCCTAATAAAGATAAGTTTCTCCCTATATTATAATTATCTTAAAAGTAATTACTTTTAGATAATCTAGTATACTTTTAAGTATAACTCTACTATTTAAAAAAGATTTTTAATATTTCTTATAATAATATAGTAAGAATTTATAATTTAGTTTTATTTTAAAGCTATCTTTTAATATCTAGATATTTCTTACCCTGTTAATATATAGTTTAAAAGATTTCTTAATATAAATTTAAATCCTATAAATATTTTAGTTAATAAATAAGAAAATAAAATCTTTTAAACTTCTTATAAAAATTATATTTAATATATATTTAGTAGAAGATAAGTATATATTTAAGATATTCTTGCTAGTTAAAGGAAGAATAAATAGAATATAAATAGTTATTAAAGCTTAAATATATTTAATATATATTCTATATTTATTAAGATAATATTAACTTAATATTTATTTCTTGCATATATTTATAGTAATAGTCTATATTCTTTCTTTATTTAAAATATATACTTATTAAATATATTAATATATAGCTTATAATAATATTTAAAATAGTAATTTAAATATTTAAAAATATATATAATAAGTTTATAAAGAGATAAAAGCATAATAATAGGTATTAATCCTTAAAATAAGGTTAGCATATGCTAAACATATAATAAAAATAAATTAAACATATATTTAGTTTTAGAATTCTAGCTTAAGATTAAAAAGATATTTAAATTTTTAAATACTATCTTATAAGCTAAATTTATTTTAAGGTATTTAATTTTTATAAATGCTTTTACTTAAGTATTTATATAATAAATAATAATATATTCTTTAATTTTACTAATATTAACTATATAAATTTATTATTTATTATTTTTTCTGTATTAGTTAAACTTATACTCTTATATAATCCTTATATAATATTAATATATGTAAAACTTATAATAAAAATAGATTCTAATTAGTAATATTTAAACTAAATAAGTATTATAGAAGTTTTTATTTTTAAATTAAATAAATAACTTTATTCTTAATATTTAAAAAAGCTCTAATTAAATTTAGAGCTTAACCTTAATACTTTTACTTAAATATATATACTTCTAAAAATATTAAGAATTTATCTATAAATATCTAGTTAATATATATAAGGTATAGGCTTAAGGTATATATAATATATGTACAGTTATAGTAAGAATATCCCTTTAATTAATTAAATCTATAAGTTCTTAAGTAAAATCTTAACTTAACTTAGTTAGTAATAAAAGAAAATATATATAATCTTCTTAATAAACAAGAAGAATAAAAAGAAAATAATTCTAATTATAAGAAATAAAAATATTAATTAAAGCATTATATTTTTTATATAAAACTTTAAATATATCTTAAAGGTAATTAAATCCTAGACCTATAATTAATATATGCTTAATATATATAGAGTAAATACTTACTATAAGTTATATGCTTTAAAATAATATAATTAATATAAGTAGATTAAATAAAAGTATTAATATTATATATTTTATAAGCTATTAAGGTATATAAATAAAGCATATAAATTTAAGCTATATATATAGAGATAGCTTATATAATATACTATAATTTAAAATTATTTACTAATAAGCAACTAATAAAAGTAACTAATAGCTAAGAATATATTTAATATATACTAAGATTAAATAAAGAGTTAAACTTATTTTATACTATTTAAAGATTACTAGAATTTAATTTAAGTATACTTATATTTTACTTTTTAAATAGAAATAATACCTTATTAATTATTAATTTTAAAAATAAAAAAATTTATTATATTAATTTTTAGTTTTTTTTTTTTTAAGAAATTTACTAGTAGAAGTAATATTAAATATATAGTCTGCTTTTTTATAAAGCGTTTTAAAAATACTTAGTTTAATATAATTATATTTATAATATTATTTAAGTATATACTCTAGCATATATTTATAATATTTAATATTATTGCATTTATATACTTAATAATATATTTTACTTTAAATTTTATCTTTTTTATTTTTTTAAAAAAATAAAAGAGATAAAATCTTATAATTACCTTAAGCATAGAGCTTAAACTAGATTTAAGCTATATTTAGCATATACTTATAATACCTTAAATATCTGCTTAAAATAAGGTATAAATATATCTTTAATAAAAGTTATTAAAATATTTAATAAATATTTATATTAAAATAATTATAAAGTAAAGGATTCTTTTAATAGATAAAATATAAGATATTATTAAAATAAGTTATTAAATATTTAAGAATAGATAATTTATCTTAAATATTATTAACTATAATTTTAAAGATATTATTATAGCTAATAATAATATTTATAAGAAAAATAGCCTTTTAAATATATTTAGCATATATTTTGCTAAAATTTATATAAAAAGAATATATTTAATTAAGTTTTATATAAAGAGAGAATTTAAGATATATTTTAAATTTTTTATCTTTACTTTATATATAAGAATTAATATTATTTTAATTGCTTATTATATTCTTAAACTAGTTTAAGTATACTTTATAAAAATTATAGTTTTATATAAGTTTACTTTATAAGGAGTTAATATTTAGTTTAAATATAACTAATATTAAGTATATATTTAATATTTGCTTAGCCTTAATAAAAGTTATATTAAATATATTTAAATAGGAATATTATATAGCTATTAATTAAAAATACTATTAACTTAGCTATTAATTATAGTTATTTAATTCTTAGCTATTTTTAAGTATTTAAAGATAAAATAATAATACTTTTTAGCTTTATATTAGCTATTATATTATAAAATAGCAGTTAGAACTAGTAGATATTATAGAGAATTACGTAACTTTATTATATAATAAGGAGATAAATATCTTAAAATAATTTATAGTAAGAAAATAATAATAATAATAATAATTATAGTTCTACTCTTTATACTTATTCTCTTAAGTTACTCTCTTAAATTTAAAAGGAATAGATCTTACTATAATTAAATTATTTCTTTTTAATTAATTATAAGCCCGGGTTTATAATAACTTAAGAGAAATTAAGTAGTATAAAACTCTTTATTTAAAGCTATAAGGTTTAAAATAATAAGCTATTCTTATATAAGAGAATCTATAATAAGATTACTCTAATATTCTAAAATTAAATATTAAACTTAATAAGGATTAAAACCTATTAAAGGTTAAAAAATTAATTTATTATAAAAATATTATTAGTAAAAGATATTAATAATTAAAAGAAAAGACTTATTTTTATTCTTTTAAGAGAGAATTATAAGAAGTAGTTTTTTTATATAAGGAAATAGCTTATTAATAAAGACTACTAGAAAGTTATTAAATTAAATAAAAGTCTATATAAAGCTATATATAATAAAACTAATATAACTATATAATATTAAATTACTAAATATCTATTTAAAGATAATTAAAATAAATTTATTAACTTCTTTAATATAGAAGTATTATAAAAGGCCCTATAAATAAAATATTAAAAAGCCTTTACCTAAAGATATTAGCTTATTTAATTATATATATACTTTTAAATAATTCTTAAATAAATAATCTTAGATATTTAAAGGCAATTATAATAAATAAGAAAGAAAATTATAGTATTTAATAATATAATATCTTCTTTAGCTAAATTTAAAGCTAAGATATAATAATTATTTTTAGTATTACTTAAAGAGTATACTATTACTAAGATAATAATTAATATATAAAAAAATCTAGAAATAGAAAATATTCTAGCTATTTTAAAAGAGATAAAGGCCTAGCTCTAGGCTAAACTAATTAATATATTCTTTATATAAAATAAGTAAATAACTATTAAATACTATCTTTATAAAAAGGATTATTATATTAAGAAATATTTATTTTTATCTATTACTTAAAAGGCTTTAAAAGATAATAAAAGATAATAATAAGAATCTCTAAAAAGAATATTTAATAGTTTATTTATTAATAATAAAAAGATAATAAAAATAATCTTAAAACTTTATAAGAAGATTTAATCTTTAAAGAATAAATAATTAAAAGATAAAAAATAGAGAGTATATAAAGTAAAAGAAATTTTAAATACGAGTCCAGGAGTGCCCTGTGTTGAAATGCCAGACGAGGAATATAGGTTTTCTATATATCCGCAAGCTTTGGTTCGGGAGATGTTAGTAGCATTTGGCTGGTTACGATAGAGTAGTAGTGGAGGAGTCGGAGCTTAAGAAGGTATTTACCGCCTGGGTCTGGGTCTGATATATTAAAACCACTGTTAGAATTACCGCAGTCATAGTTCTTAGTTTTGCTAGCCTTTAAAGAATTATTTCTATTGTAACCAGCATGTGATAGCGGAGGGATTATAATTAGCTTAAAAACATCTTTGTAGACACAGGCTATATTATAGCGGTTATAACTGCCGCAGACTAGATAGATCTTATTGTATTACTTTTTATCAGAAATTAAATATGCCTGACCTTTATAAGTATCTGGAGATTATTACAGAGAGTAAGAGAGGTTAAGAAAAAGGACTGGTAGAAGTGGGAAAGAGGGAAGTACCCGGTACTCTCCGCGTTGGTAGGATTCTAAGCATTAATAACCCCGGGGGGTTTAAACAAGAGCAACTGAGAAGATATGATCAATCACAAAATGTGAAAAGAGATAACTAACTTTGACTCGACGGGCACGATACTGCTGGCATCCCGATAAAATAGCAGTTAAGACTAGTAAGTATTATAGGGAATTATATAACTGCATTATATAATAAGGAAATAGATATTTTAAGATAGTTTATAGTAAGAAAATAAAAAAAAATAATATTAATTATAGTTCTACCTCTTATACTTATTTTTTTAAATTATTTTTTTAAATCTAGTAGTAATAAATCTTACTATAATTAGATTTATTCTTTTTAACTAATTATAAGCCTAAGTTTATAATAACTTAGGAGAAATTAAGTAATATAAAACTCTTTATTTAAAGTTATAAAGTTTAAAATAGTAATAATAAATTATTTTTATATAAGAGAATTTATAATAAGATTACTCTAGTATTTTAAAATTAAGTATTAAATTTAATAGAGATTAAATCTTATTAAAGGTTAAAGAATTAACTTATTATAAAAATATTATTAGTAAAAAATATTAATAACTAAAAAAAGAGACTTATTTTTACTCTTTTAAGAGAGAATTATAAGAAATAGTTTTTCTATATAAGAAAATAGCTTATTAGTAAAGACTACTAGAAAGCTATTAAATTAAATAAAAGTCTATATAAAGCTATATATAATAAAATTAATATAATTATATAATATTAAATTACTAAATACCTATTTAAAAATAATTAAAATAAATTTATTAACTTTTTTAATATAGAAGTATTATAAAAGACCCTATAAATAAAATATTAAAAAACCCTTCTTATTTAAAGATACTAGCTTATTTAATTATATATATACTTTTAAATAGCTTCTAAATAAATAATCTTAAATATTTAAAGGTAATTATAATAAATAAAAAAAAGAATTATAGTATTTAATAATATAATATTTTCTTTAGCTAAACCTAAAGCTAAGATATAATAACTATTCTTAGTATTATTTAAAAAATAGATTATTATTAAGATAGTAATTAATATATAAAAGAATTTAAAGATAAAAAATATTTTAATTA